>NW_017307344.1:164934-226237 GCF_000935625.1 Nanorana parkeri
CACCAGGTGTGTGTGATTTTCACACCGCAAAACGTATTTATCAACCAAAAAGTCTCTAAAAGCATATTTCCACTAATGCCATATATGGAAAAATCATGCACATGATGCATATATAATGCTGCTTTACAGTTTAGACAAAAATGGTTAGCTCATGCATTTACATTCCTGCATTCATCAACGCAAGCAACATAACATAGAGCTAATTTACACCACATTACCTTGCAATTCATTGCAGGGCTTTGCACAACACACCTGCTGGGTGTGTACACACTACAAAGGTGTTTCGATTCCTCCCATAGATCATGCTGGGAGGGAACACACTACAGAGGTGTATACACGTTCGTGGTGTGTTTAAAAGGTTAGTAAATCAACCCCACTGTCTTGTTGGCTCTAAATGAGGGCATTATGACAGCCAGTTAGTACATTGATAGCTTACTAAATCCTTTTGTCTTTTTACCAAAGAACATAATTGTGAACTTAATTTTCTTGAAAACATAATGCCCAACCTCATGGCAGCCATCACTAATCAAGCATCTGCAAGCATCCTCGAACTAAGCTGTGGATTTAGAGCAAGGTTTCCTGATTTCTTCTACGTTGAACGCACTTTTAATACTCATTGAATACTAGTCTTAAAATATTGGAGAACTGATTATTCAAAAAAATAAGCCATTGGCTTCGGACAATTGGTTGTGTTTTGCTTATAGAGCAGGGTAGGGGGTGCACATTGTAAACACCTCTGTACGGCTTACAAGGGGAAAAACCATAGGATTCATACAAGGTTTTCTAACCTGTCCATTCACATTTTACTTAACAAGCCATGTTTGAGTTTGGTTATAGTTAGACCATACAGTAATACTTGAGATTCTTTCATCTTGGGTCCATGTGCACCTTAAAAAGATACATAAACAGTGTGGGTGGAGATCAAACGTCTTACTGATTGGCTCTGCATGAATTGATTACAACAATTTCTGCTTGTAATGGTTTATTGAAGGTACTAAATATGGTTTACAAATGTTTGATGGAAATGCGTAAACTCCTTATAACTTCTTACCTACTGTTTTACTGTGCTCATGGGCAATGCATTCAACTTTGTTTTACCACAGTGCACTACCCAAGCTGAGCGAGAAGAAGCAGACATTCAATGCTTACAAATCACAGCGTGAAAAGGAAGAAAAGGAGGAGGCAAGACTTAGAGCTAAAGAAGCAAAAGAGAGGCTACAGCACTTCCTAGAGCAACATGACAAGATGACCTCAGCCACTCGCTACAGGTATATATGCCTGGTTCGGTATTTGCATTACTTAGCTGTTTATTTACTATCACAACTAATTAACCTGAGTAGCAGGTTATTCTCACTTTTCAGGGTCCTCAATTACTATTCATCCTTTTCTGCAGTCAAAAGATAGCTTAGACCAGCTTACATGTCTGTATGACTAACCTGATACATGATCACAAATTATTGTGATTGGTAGTCATTTAAAACCTCCATTGTTGATGAAATCTCATATTGCTAATGAGTTGGTATACAAGTTTCTTATCATACTGAATACAAGTTTCTTAGCATACCAGCAGGCTTATTCGAAATGGCAATGCTCAAAAAGCAATATGCCACAGTAGAAATTCATCAATCCTCTATTATTAATCTAACTTCAGTAAATTCAAAGCTGATTGGATGTCGCTTTACCGTGTACATCTATTGCTCTAATAATTTGTTTGAATAATCACATGGGATCCCTGTACTTTAACCTTCTTGATAATGTGTTAATTAGTAAAACATTTCTTCATGTAATAGATTAAAAATGATTTTAACTTAACATGCTTCATTTGTGGCTTAGTTCTCTGTTTTTGCAGGAAAGCTGAACAGATGTTTGGTGATCAAGAAGTGTGGTCTGTTGTTCCAGAGCGAGATCGTAAAGAAATTTATGATGATGTTCTCTTCTTTCTAGCAAAAAAAGAAAAGGTTTTGACTGATGATTATACATTTAATTTGTAGAGTTCCTTATTTTGCTCATAAAATATACTAAAATTACATAGGTTGAACAATGTCTATCATGTTTACCCAGTTGATAAGGAACCCTAAAAACCAGAGGAAGGCAACAAAATCTTATAAAGTGGTTCAAGTTGCTGCAACAGGGTGAAAAACCCCTGGCTCAGAAAGTCATAGCGGGCTCCCTGGGGTACCTGCTACTAGGTAGGACTTTTACATTAAAAAGTTTAATAGTGCTGACTGGTCCACTTTAAACAAAATGGTAATGCAGAAGAAAAGCACTGCGAGCTGGGTAGGTTTGTGCTCTAATGTGCAAGTATGCACAGTATACTTGCACATCAGGGCACACTTACCTTTAAAAGTGTGCCCTTCTCCAGTGCTGTCAAATCCATCTTTGGTGTCCCACTCTGTCCCCCGCCGTCATCTCCGACGCTGACACTTCCAAGTTGCTAGGCCACTGGTGATCTAACGCACAGGAATTACATCCATTATTGCATCTGGCCCATTCACAGCATCTTAGAGATGCCATGAATGGGCTGAGTATGTGCACTGCAAGGCACATGCACCGTACAATGTGCACAAAAAATACCTCCATTTTTTTTTATTTAACTGACTTTACTTCCACTTTAACCTCCTTGGCGGTATTCCCGAGTGTAGCTCGGGGTTACTTCTCCATACCCTGATCTACACTCGGGAATATCCCACAGTATTTACTTACCTTGTCCCTCGAGCCGTGCTGTGTCCTCCGGCCGACGCCGGCATCTGTCTTCCGAGTTCCGTCCCTTGCGAGCTGACGCGTCGCATGGGGGCGGAACCGGCGGGAAATAAAATAAAAAAACCCGGAAAAAAACGACAAAATAAAATAACGAAATAAATCCGAAAAAAAATTGCGCCGAAAAAATAACGAAAAGCTAAATAATCATACCGCCAGGGAGGTTAAATCGTATTCCAGTGTGGCCACTTCAAAGCTCTTATGTCCCCCAGAAAACACTGAAAATAAGTGTTGAATCAATAAGACTGAACAATATAAAGATGAACAAAAATAATATTGCTAGCATGTGCCCAGTTCAGCGCATTCGTTCACATTAACCTTTTGGTTAAGAACATATAAGGCTTTTATTTAATACACTGTTTTAATAAAACCCAGATCTGTTTTTTTTTTATTATAGGCTGACAAATTTGCAAAAAAAATCGTTTCCTATTTTGTTAATTTTTAAAAATATTTTTAAATGGTAATTCTATCTGACAATTACAGTGACAACTGCCATCTCCAGGCTGAAGGCTTATTTTATCAATGAAGTCTCCAGCCTGCATGTGATTATTATGTTTTAGCTGACATATTGATCACAAGTTCGGGAACCACTGAGTGATACTTGCAATTGAGAACCGTGCATAGTGTTGACTAGTGGCTGTCAAAGGGAGTACGTTTATTACGTTATCCTTGTCAAGGAGCATTGTGCTGGGCAATATTAATATACAGATTGCAGGTGAAGGAGTGAAATTATAATGTCAAGATTTTAGTCACTTTGTGAACAACAGTGTTTAAGGAGGAACAGATCATATCAGAGTGATACTAAACTCAGGAGTTAAATCTTAAAAATACATTCTAGTACCTTAACTGTTAACAAAAATGTATCTTCTTTGTGTATCACTCATCTGTAGACCCTCAAATCATCTCTAAATTGGTGCTGACACTGTTCTTCCTTCTGGAGGGTGGCTACTTTTGTACCGAATGGTCACTGTGTGTGTGTTGTAAAGTAGCCACCACTCCATGCTCACTCCTGTAATGGACTGCAATCTCACATTTAGTTTACTAATATGTATTCTCTCTATGTACCTCTCTGGAGGTTGTGTCCGCCCCATCCATCCCTCCAGTCAGCGTTGGAGGATCAGAGAGGGGAGGGGGGGTATTCCTGCGACATTATCATTATTATGTCTCCTGGTGTCAATATTATTATGTCATCTGGAGTCATTATTATGTGCCCCCCCCCCCGTGTCATTATTATTATGTCCCCCGTGTGTCATTATTATGTCCCCTGGTATCATTATTATTATGTCCACTGTAGTCATTATTATTATTATTATTATGTCCCCTGGAGTCATTATCTTTATTATTTTGTCCCCCCAGTGTCATTAATATTATTATTATGTCCCCCCAGTGTCATTAATATTATTATTATGTCCCCCCGGTGTCAATATTATTATTATTATGTCCCCTGGTGTCAATATTATTATTATTATTATGTCCCCTGATGTCATTATTATTATTATGTCTCCTGGTGTCATTATTATTATGTCCCCTGCTGTCATTATTATTATGTCCCCCCAGTGTCATTATTATTATGTCCCCCAGTGTCATTATTGTTATTATTGACACCGGGGGGGACATAATAATAATAATAATGACACTGGGGGGGACATAATTATAAGAATAATGACACCAGGGGGACATAATAATAATAATGACACTGGGGGGACATAATAATGACACCAGGGGGCATAATAATAATAATGACACTTGGGGGGACATAATAATAATGACACCAGGGGGATATAATAATGACACTGGGGGGACATAATAATGACACTGGGGGGACATAATAATGACACTGGGGGGACATAATAATGACACCGGGGAGGAGGCTGCTGCCCTCTAGCGTCAGAAAGCGGTAGCGCAGACTAGACAGCTGGTCCAAAAACGTTTATGGGTTACAGGGCCCCACAACAATGACTGGGCCCCGGGCAAGTGCCCATTTTGCCCCGCTTTAAAGACGGCCCTGATGTATTAAGATTGTAGTCTATAATGGGAGGGAATATTTGGGTAATATTGATTTACTTTTGCAGCATGTAGTAAAACCTTCTATTCTCCTATCATTTTAGGAACAGGCAAAGCAGTTAAGGAAACGCAATGTTCAAGCACTGAAGAATATTTTAGATAATATGAGCAATGTCAGCTTCCAAACCACGTGGTCCGAAGCCCAGCAGTATCTCATGGATAATCCCATGTTTGCAGAGGATGAAGAGCTGCAGAGTGAGTCTTCCACACAGATTCACTAATACCAATGAAAGAACAAGAGACATCATTAAAAAACACAATATTTGTACATATTTTTAATAGTTACTAAGTTTATAAAAAAATTTAAGATGTTGCTGACTTGTTGGGAGAACCAGTCAGGAATGGGCATTTATAAGAATGTAAAGCTCCACTATTGGGTCCTGATAGTTTTATCTCTCAGGGATATATACGGTATGTGTGCTGTTATTTACTTCTATTGTTTCCTTTCGGAGCAGAAATGTTAGGATGTAAGGTCCCCATGGAGGCTGACCTATTCCCTTCCTGAACTTTGGCCTGTTAAAGAAAAATAGTCATTTAACAAATCCTTTGGTTTTATCTCACGAAATCCTCACAGTACCTGTCTTCAATCATAGATTTTGATTGTCTGCTTTCAGCATTGAGCTCAGGCAGGAGACAGGGTGGACCTTTCATCCTGGCATTCAACCTTTCACTGACAGAGAGGGAATAGAAGTCAATAATTACACATTAAGAAACCTGAGAGGTAAGGTTGCACTATTATAACAGTTCAAGAGTGGAGTTTCATATTATTACAAAAACTCATTGACTGTTTCCTGTGGAGCCATAGCTTATCCCAAGTGTTTCTTTATTTACTATGGGGAAAAGTGCTCCAGCTTTTCTACAAACCTTCATGCATGCTAGACATTACCAGTTTTGAAGGGGAAAACTTCACTAATCCAGGTCTAGGGGTCTTGGACAGGCTGGCTGGTATTTCATGCATTTGAGCACATTCTTTTACAAAATCCCTATGTGTGTCTTCATTTTTTAAATGATACAGCCTGATAATTGATCATCAGTGGCAGCAAATTGTGTGGCCTCCATTACCAACTTGAAATGTATGCTTATCTTCTCACAATGCCCATCACAGGAGAAATCAAACTTCTGTTAGCATGTATAATTAATTAATTGTTTGGTCAGTGAAAATTTATAGCGACATACCTACAGGCCAATGACACCCACATTTTAAAAACCTAGCCTTTATCAGACAAGCTCACATTATTCAATTATATTATCATACTGGCAGCTACCGGCATTTCTTCAAAACTCAGCTGCCATATTAAACCATTGTGTGAAACTTTAAACAGAGTTTATACTATATATAAATATACTGAGTTTTTAATAAAACTGTACTTGAGAAATAGTGATTGCTAAGCTTTGGTTTGTTTAAGGTAAAAACATAGTTAATTTCCAGCAGATATTTATATATTGCAGTGTTTATCTTAGTCATTTTTAATGTTATATTATAATTATTATTGTCTGTTAATGTTCTCACTCATCCGGGTCATGGTATGTCTGTAAAAAATAAGTCAAGGCAACTGGACTGTATTTTTCTTGAAGACATTTCACTGGTCATCCGAACAGCTTTCTCAATTCAGAATTACTTGTACAAAAATTATCTGGGAATAAATATGGTCAATGTTGCTCCAATCCACATAATCTGTTAGTGGCAACCATGTGTTGATTGTATTTGCATAATTGGAGCTAGGAGGTGTTATTAACCTGCCCAGAGAGAGGTGCTAAAACATTCTATGTGGCAGACACAGCAATATACCTACATCTAACGGAAGAAGGTCACTCCTTTGAAGACAGTCAAGACAGGGAGGAGAACTGGTTTAAAAGAGGTGTGAAGGCTTCCTCGTGTACATACATATTTACAAACTATTTATATAATTACAGGTTTTTTAAAACAAGATGAGTACTAAAGTCACGGCATGTACTATCCTTTGATAAGATCAGCATTGTAATAGGAATACATACTAGAGTTGTTTTTGATAATGCAATCAAAACTTACTTGAAAAAATTCCTTTTATATAGTGAGTGCTGCCTTCTATCTGCCCATCACTTCCAACAACTTCCCGGTTTCCCTTCTGCTTGATGTTATGCAAACTCAGTTTCTCAAGACTGGATAGCCCATAATGCATTGTTTCCAGCAAGCAATGATAATGTTACATTGTTCATTTATTGAGTTGTGTTTCAGAATGCAGGCTCTGTGAGTTGTGACAAGAAAGTGCATATTCAAATGGTTGAATGAAATAGTTTTAGTGCATAGAAGATGTACATCCTATGAGCATCTTAAAGATTACAAACTTCTAGATTGATAAGGTTATTAGGAGTAGGATAGCAATGCAATACACAAATACACATTTATTTGTTGTGTTTGAGCATAGATACTTTTTAACACACATTGATAACATTATTTTCATCAGCCACTTTACCAAAAAAATAATTGAAAACATGGTACGTTACCTCTAAAATACAGTCTTTTCATGACATTATAAGCATTCATACAGGATTATCTATATAGTGGTTTAAACAATCCTGCCACAAGGATGTACACTTGAACATACAGTAGACCCCGAACTCAAATCCATGGATATTAATAACTGCAAATGCTGCACAATTCATAAGACCAATTCTTTCTGTATAAAATCTTAATTAACATTATCTGCTTATTATGTTTGCATTAGATATGGATAAAGAAGATGCCCTTATCTGCTTTGAGGAGCACATTAGAGCTCTGGAGAAAGATGAGGCAGAAGACAAAGAGAAAAGCCGCCTTCGTGAAAGGCGCCAGCAGCGCAAAAATCGAGAATCTTTCCAGGTACTTCCTATCCAAATCCTTGTTAAATGTCTGATGTTCGAGGTAAAAATCTTACATTTCAGAACTGGACAATGTTGAAAATATATTTGGCTGTAACAGGAGCAATAAAAAGGCCAGAATTCATGGATTGAATGATTATCATTTCCTTCCTGGCAGTGATTGAATATTGACTAGTTTTTATAAAATGATTGGATGGATTTGTTTTTTCAAAGATTGGCTATAATCTCCAATAGCAGCGATTGTGGAGAACAATTAGGAAGAAAATTAATAATTTTTCTGAGCAATGAGACTGCTTGGTCCAAATCTGTTGAAATTGCAGGTGGTGGACTATGAGCATTTATGCTGTGCTCACATCTAAATAGTTCCCAGAGGAATAATGCAGTCAACTACTCCAGATAAACCACAGGAAACATAAAGATGTCATAGAAATCAGACCATCAGCTGCAGTTCAGTATAGAAACCAGAGGTGTGCCAGGAAAAAATTTGTTTTGTTTCGTATTTTTCGTGATTCGGGTCCGAAAGCCAATTTGTTTCAGTATTTGGATTTGTCCGAATATGAATTTTTCTTTAATTGCGGATGCCTAAAGCGATATTTTCGAACGAAAATTTGTTGCAGCAAAGTGACATTAGAAAAATAAGTGACCTTTTCCTTTTTAACTTTTGACTTTCCACAGAACCAATTTTTTTTAAAAAGCGTGCCCCCCCCCCCATTCATACCAGACTATACCATTATGATAGCTCTGCTCCCGAATGTCAACAAAGTGGCGGAACGAGTCGGAGTTGTTCTGCCCCTTTGTTGACATTTAGGAGCAGAGCTGTCATTATAACAGTATTCAGGAGCTCCCAAATAGCATTCAGGAGCAGAGCTTCTGAATGTCAACAAAGGGGCGGAGTGAGTTGTGACGTCATGACTCGCTCCACCCCTTTGTTGTCATTCGGATAAGAGCTATCATTTTGCGGCAAGAGTTTGTCGGGATAGGTTGTGTCAGGTATTTTTTCTTTTGGCGAGTTGGCGGCCTCCGTCTTTTGTGATTGATGCGGATCTACTTTGTTGGACGACGTGATTGACCTGTGGATTACATCGATGGACAGTTTTTGGAGTTTTTTTCTTTTTTTAATAAAGGACTTGTCAAAAACTGTGTTGTTTTTTTTTTCTTCAAATAAAGGAATTTGTGTGGTATGTTTATTTACTACTGTACTGTTTATTTGGTGAATGAGTAGGGGTAACAGCCACTCCTTGTTGTTCATGGGGGGGCAGTATCTGGGCGACCCCTTTATGAAAGGGGGCACCCTGATTCCAATAAGCCCCCCTGCACGCAGACCCCCACAACCACCGGGCCAGGGTTGTGGGGAAGAGGCCCTTGTCCTCATCAACATGGGGGCCCCCTGGCAAAGCACCCTCCCTATGTTGAGGGCACGTAGCCTTGTATGAAGTAGGATGGGGGGGGCACATGCTCATTCTGCCAGGCTACTGCTCAGAAAAAGGGTCAAGTAAGGGATTTTAGCGGGGGACTCCATCCTTTTTTGTTTTTTTTTGGCATTGGTGTTCCCCCTAAAATTCCTACCAGACCCAAAGGGTGTTTTTTATTTTTATTTTAAGGTCTAACAACAAAAGTACATTCCGAATGACATTCAGAAAAAAATTTGGATGTAGAAACACAAGCTGCATTAATTATATAGCATTTAACACCTTATACATACACACAACTGTATACATTTTCACAAAAGATGTGAATCCATTTACACCATATCTGTTCTGGGAGCCGTGCCATTGTTTCCGTTATTAACTTATTAAGGAAGAATGAATGCAATAAGGTTGAATCTTAGAGAGGTGCTCGTCTGATCACAGCAGTACCAAGCGTCTGGGCTGTGTCCTTCCAGTTTTTTCCTCCATCTTGCAATGTAGGAAAAAACTGAAATGACTGGATCCCATGTTGGTCTATGGGGAATCAGATGTAAACAGACTGGATCGGATGTGTCCGTTTACATCAGATTACTCCTAGTCCGGCACGATCAGGTCCGACAAAGCCGATCTCTGATCTTTTTGTTTTTTCTTGACCCGGCCGGAGTAGGGGGTCATCGGGTGTAAATTGACGCCCATCCATTTAGAGCTGGCTACCCATAGACTAACATTAGGCATTCAAACGGGTCCGCTTGTCAGTTTTTCAAGCGGGACACAATCAGACCACCCGTTTGAAAGGAGCCTAAGCCAGGAGAATACACTCTGGATAATCGAATATTTTAGCTTTAAAGAATATATATTGCTGTTCTGATTGTGAAGAAGGGTTAGTGCTTAGAATAAAAAGTACTAAGTGCATCCAGCAGAGGGCAGTCATGTCCACAAAAGACTCCGAAGCAGCTGTGATCCAACATACAGATCCAAGGACAAGAGAGAATGGGTGGATGTGACAGAGCCATTTCCCAAACGTAACATTTCCTTTGGATAGCCTACAGATCAGAGTTTAATCTCAGTTTAATTGTAGGACCTCTCCCAATCTGCCAGACACAGTATGGTTCTTGATGTTACTTGTGAACAATTACATTAGTGTCCTCTACAGAAGAGGCACTGTGTATAAAACTAACGTATTCACAAGAATTAAAGTAATCCACTACTGAGAGACTATGATGGCTTTTATTGCTTCTGAAAATGATAGGTGCCTGGCTGTCATGCTGACCCCCCTATTGCTTTTTGCTGTACAGCTGGATCAAGTGTGCAGATCAGGAGTTCTGATTTCACTTTGTTCATCTCTCATGCTTATTCTGGGTCAGCGACTAAGGCCCCGTTCACACCTTTCCGTTTTGTCGGGCGTTCAACGCTCTATGAACGCTCTACAAAACATACAACCATGAAAATCCCATTGTTTTCTATGGGTATGGTTCACACCTTTCCGTATTTCCGCCCGTCTGAACGCCCTACAAAACGGCTGACGCCCAAACAAGTACATGTACTTCTTTGGGCCGTTTTGGAGGGCGTTTTCCATTGGGATACAGCCAAGTAGCCTTCGGAATCGCGCGGCGGTCGCGCGATTTTTTTACCGCGATCGCGGTACAAAAAACGCGTGACGGTCGCGCGACAGACGTGCATGCGTAATACGCCTAGGTGTGAACCCAGCCTAAGAAAATATTGATGTCAGACATAGCCAGGCAAATGTTTTTTTTGAAGTAGGCCATCCTGGGCATCACCTATCTTTCTTTCAGTATAGGCTTCCCTGGGAAAGCTTTAAGATGATTTGTATAGAACAATATGGATATCTATGACATCAGGCTATTGTGATTCTGAAAATACAGCTTTGTGCCACTCTTTACTTACACATACTGTATGTAACTGTCTTGACATCTATTTTAGAAAAAAGTAAATTACCCACCACATCAGTGTGTTTTTAAATAATTCTTCTGAGCCTTATTCGTTATGGTCCTAAGTGTAAGCTTCTTTTTTTTGTTAACTTTATCATATAAACCTGAACTGCCATAGATTATACAGTATATAGAAAATGAAAGACAGATACATCACTGGCTGGAGAAGCTATGCACTTCAGGGGTCCCAGCACTTAATTGGCTGCATACTTGTTCCAGGGCAGTGAGTTACTAAGTAATACAAAGACAAGATGATAGTTTTGGAGCTTGCAACTTTAATTACAAGACAGCAATGGCAATTCTCAGATTTGCTTTGGGGGATGGGGGCATGGCAGTGCTGTGTACAGTGACCATTGCTGTGCTTGGGATTTACAAAGTATTGAAGAGATAAATGTTCTGACAATGTGTAGCAGTTGACTCTAAAGCTGGATACACGCAAAGATTTTTTTCAAACAACCTACGAGGCTGAAGGAAAAAAAATCTTCTAGATTCCTCCATCCTCACTAACAGCATGAATGAACAAATCTGCCATTGTGTAGATTGTATTCTGACATCAGTGCATGCCGCTGTCATAATACAGCTGTTTGGCAGCAAGCACTGTTCAGCCGACAATAGTTCCTGCTGAAATGGCCAAAAATCGATCTGCGTTTTTACAATTTTACATTGGCTTTTGCCTATTGTGCTGATACCTTTGAAGTAGAGGTAATGTCTTAAAAAACACTGCCCCCATGCCTGTGCTCACTAATGGTTGCACTAGGTTTCTACAGCGCTGGATGGGAGAAAATGATGTCCTCTATGACACACAGGCAGATCTGTCCTTTAAGGGCCCAGTCACATCATCAAGAGTTGCGTTCCAGTGCGATCGGCCACTGGAACGCAACCCGGCCGTCTCACTTTGTTTTGGAGCAGAAGGGGGCGGGGCAGTGCAGTGAACTCAATGGCACCACAACCCCCCCCCATCAGTGCCTGTGTTCCCGGTCCAGTGCAATCTGCAAAAAATAGGCAGAACGCATTCTTGATGGTGTGACAGGGCCCTATATGCAACCACGCTGCTGCAGCACACAATTCTTTCTCTTGCACACTGGACTGTATTTGGTGGCAACCTCAGCTCAAAGGTTTTGTTTACAGCTCGTGGGCTCTGGGTAGGTTGGTCAATTGTACTATACAAGCTTATCACTAAATATTTAATCATTGTTAATATCCACTGATCTATTGATTTCATGCATATACATTTTTGGTTTCTGCATTGTTTGTGAATTAGTGGATCGTAAATAAGTAATGGCTATTATGAGCAGTACTTAGCAGAATGCCAGGGCACTAGTAAGCAGGGACTTTTAATAAAGACATTTGAAAAATTGCTAGGCGTTTTTAATGTGTTCCCATTCACACAGCATAATGAAAGACAATTTTTTGAAAATGAATTTCTTACCTTTGAGGTGTTTTGTTGCAGCAGGCAATATGGCTGAAACCAGAGCTATGCCTTGTAGAAAGACTTAGGACTGAAATTTGTGGATTGTGTTTCTCTCATTAACTTTATTAACATACATTGCAGAAGCCAGATTTGTAATCCTCTAACCCTTTTTTAGTACAGACAGTGATCAAATTTACTTTACAAATGATAAGGAAATGGGCCAGCAGACAGAGTTAACAAACCCCTCACCCATCACAACCCATCCTAACATTACAAAGAAGGAGAAGCACGTATAAATTGTAACCCTTAAAAAGCCACAAAACCCAAGTAAAAGCAATTTAAACTGCAAGAAGCATTTTTACCTTTTTTTTTAGCTTATGCTATGTGATTGGAAACATGTTACAAATATAAAATAGGTGTTATCCCAATCTGGCTGCGAAGGTGGAAATACACTCTAGCCTGACCTAGTATGTGTCATAAATAGCTTCAGAGTCCACTTTACTGTCTATGTATTTCTCACTGCAGAACCAAAGTCTACACAAAATTAATACATTCTGATATTGAAGGAGAACTATGAGGTGAGTGAAAATCACTCAGCCTCAACGTGTGACAGTTTCATTGTCACGCATCGGCTCGAACTATGACGAGCCGACGCGTGACAATGAAACTGTCACACGTCGGCTCAATAGATCGGCAAGTGAGCGAACGCAAAAGGTCGGGTACAGCTGGCTCTGCCTCTAGATAGGCAGAGCCAGCTAAATATCACGCAACTGGGTGGATCTCGACAGTAATGTCGGGATACATCACGGTTGCGGCGGTCTCAGTATACCGTGAGCTGTAGCTCGCGATATACTGAGCATTAGGTCACGGGAGGAGGTTAGTATATGTCCTCCTGTGACCCTTAAGAGAACTATGGGGAAAAACACTTACCCCATAGTTCTCTTTTAAATTACGTTAATATTGAGCATCCACCCGAATGTAGAAGAGGCTTCTAGTCATTTTAAGATTAAACACACCTATATTATGGGTTGCAGGAGGTGGATAAGACACATTTCTTCTTCTAAGGAAAATCTGCATCAAATACCTATCATATTTAGTCTTTTGTAAATGGTAATCTTGTTCAGTACAATAATAAATGGGTTATCAGACTGTAACATGTGTAACATGAGTATGTGGTCATATAAAAATGTGGATGCATTTAAAAATCTGGCCACGTGGGAGGATCTGCTGGCATATTATATACCCTCCAGTCCCCTATGCCACACATCGCTCCCCTTATGATTTGTTGGGGTGGGTTCAGTGACACCCTCTAGACTAGAGGGTATCATTCTTCCATCTAAACTATGCACGAATGCTGAGGGCCAGTGACTCTGATGCAGCCAGATTGGATTGATGCTGAATGGACTTGGATTGTGTCAGAACTATAGACCAGACATACTTGTTAGGTACTTTCATGTATAATCCTGTTTATTTTTATGTTGCTGTTGTGTGTGTTTGTAATAACTTTTCTGTAAATATTTTTCATGCACCCTATTTCTTTTTCATTTATTAACAATTATTTTTTTACATTGTTAATCTTCATCTCTAATGCTCCGAACCAGAACTTAAAGAATTCTCGCCTGATATGATTAAATGGAAATGTATTTTAAATCCTGTTATATTTCAGTCTGGAGGGACATTGAGGGTCTCGTTGCTCAAGGTCAGAATTATTACGATATTTGCCATGAACGGTTTCATGTTTCTGTTAAAACACGTTGTGGCAGCTATTGTTTGTGTGGCTAAAGGGTTAACTGTGGAGTTAACTGACCCCAGTGACAATCACTCTCGGTCTGCTGGCACTTAGAATGTTGTTCTGTGAGCTGGAAAATCTCTGCAGGGTCAGGCTTAGCGTGCCATCATCACATCCCTGGTTTCTTCTGTCCCTTTCAGCCTCTGACTTGTTATAAACTGTGCAGCTATTTCACTATTGGCCCCTCTTCTCATGGTAGAATTTGTTTTCCAGTCTTCTTATATGAGTATGAAGTCTGAGATATGAGGGATGTCTCTTAATGCTGAGTACACCACAACAGGAAGTGGGCATCATCATTCAGGGCTTCCTGTTCACACCACTGCCAGTCTACTGTCCCTTGGTTTGTAGTCTGATTTAATTTCTGTGCAGTGGGTGCTCAGTCTGTAATAGCTAATTACAATTCTTAGACTGGGTTCACACCTGGGCGTTTTTCAGCGCTGATCGAAGCGCTGAAAACGCTCAGCAAGTGAAATCCCATACTTTCCTATGGGCATGGCTCCCACCTGGGCGTATTTCAGCCTGTGGAAACGCTCTGAAAAACGCCCTACGCCCCAAACAAGTACAGGAGCTTCTTTGGGGCATATTTCAGCGCGTTTCCATTGTTATTCCCGAGTGTGGCTCGGGGTTAACAAAGCAGTAACCCTGAGCCACACTCGAGAATACAGCTTAAGTCTTACCTTGTCCGCAATCCCCGCTGTGTCCTCCGGCCGCTGCCGTCTTCCGGGTTCCGTCCGCAGAACCGGCGGGAAGTTTGAAAGTTAAAAAAGAAAACCCGAAAAAAAGAGAGAAAATAAAGGGAAAACAAAATCATACCACCAGGGCGGTATAAAAACACGCGTTTCACTTAACAAAAAACGTGCTAAAAAACGAGCTGAAAAACGCGCCTATAGTACGCCCAGGTGTGAACCCAGCCTTAATATTATTTCCTCTTTTTGAGATTTTGTCAGGCTGTGTTGTTGGAAGTTTTGAATGGACAGGGTGTTGATGAGCTGTTGTAAAGCACACAATTTGCCCAGGGCCATGTTGGTCTCTCTCTATCTGATGCTCCAGACAGAAGTGTATGAACTACAGATATAGGTAGGGAGGGGAGAATGTCCCTCTTCTGACCATTCAGCTGGATGGTTGCTTTGAATATAGCTAATAGCAGGGGATCAAATTACTCGAGAGCAAGTAAATTACTAGAAAAGACAAAAGAGTAAAGATTTCTTCCTGCTGGCTGCAATCGGTAAACGCGAAGTATTAATATACCAGCTCTCGTAAAATCCTTTTAAAGCAGATTGCTAACTAACAGTTTTTTTAAAATCTGTTGCAAACCCGGGAAACCCAAATTGAGTATATAATGAAAAGAACATAAGTCGAGGTTCCCTTCAGTGATAATTCGATGTCAAAACAATCAATAGATCCAGTGATATAGACAGCTAAGCAAATGCTTGCCTGTAATAGATGAGCTTAGTTTCTCCTCATTCCAGTGCCAGAGCCTATTGGTCATTGAGGAAGCCCTTATAAAACAAGACCAGTCTGGAGGAGTGGGGCGTGTAATATTATTTTTTACCATGCATACATTTCTGAGTTTTGTGACCGGTTTAATTTGAGGATAGAAAACACTATAACTTTACCAGCAGCTGTTTATCTGTATTAGTGAAAAAAAAGAAAGCCTTTTGTATAATGTCATCCTTGCTACAGATGTAGTTTGTGCATTCTGTCTTCTAGGTGTTTCTTGATGAGCTTCATGAGACTGGTCAGCTGCACTCCATGTCAACGTGGATGGAACTCTACCCTTTTGTCAGCACTGACTCACGTTTTGCTAACATGCTAGGACAGACAGGTGAATCTGCTGTACACGTTTATACATACCTTATCAGCATTTTTAGTTGGCAATAGTAAACAGTCGGTATAGGCTTGCTGCCTATACCGACTGACAGGGATGTGTGAATGAGCAGAATTATACATTTGATAGATAAAAGCCATTCATTTTAACTCCAGTGCTCTGTTATTGCATTTTTATGTTATTGTATTTTTATTATTTTGTCATTATCATTCTGACCTCTCCATTCTCTCAATATGTCCAGGCTCTACCCCTCTCGATCTGTTCAAGTTTTATGTGGAAGATCTGAAGGCTCGATTCCATGATGAAAAAAAGATCATTAAAGATATTTTGAAGGTAAGCTAAAGTTTTGTTCTAACTTCTCTCCTTATATTTCCAAAGTGTGTCAGCATTGTTTCATGAAATGTAAACATGATTTCAGTTGTGTTTACCAACCCTCTTATATTGATATTCATGGAGAAGGCTAATTGATTTTCCAGTATGGTACTGTACTGCCCCTTCATTTGAACTCAGTACAATACACCCTCACAGTAAATGGTAGCCTTAAAGTATGTATAAGGCCAAAACGAAACTATCAGCTTGCCTTACTCTTTTTGCCATTGTCCTAGAAGGATGGACATCCGTTTCCATTAGTTAAAGACTAATATATATTTTTACTAGCCCTTTTTTAGTGTTTTATTATTTTTATAAAATAAATCAAGACTGCTCTCACTTGTGCAGCTTTGCTTCTTCGATTGTAGCTATTTGGCTAGGTAGTACTCCATCTAGACCTTGCTGGACTGAATGTTAATGGGATAGCCTAAATGTTTCCTTCAACAACGGGGTTCTGCTCAGGGAGCTTTCCAGACTCTGTCCTGGTAAACGCAAGTGTTGTGCATGCGCAAAGGTGATGTGGAACTTCAGTATGTTCCTGCTGCCCACCTACTGTAACTTTGGTCACCCCTGGCCAACTGACCCTCTCCTGCTACTAGCTGTCTTGCAGGCCTTACCTCTTACCCTGAGTTCATACGTTGTCTTACTGTCATGTTGTCACACCTTGTCTGATTCTAGACATGAACCCCTAGACAGGATCAAGGTTTCTTTGCCCCAGTTACTGTGAGAAAGTGATTTCACAGGTTTTCGTTCCCAAACCCAAAGGGGGCACCTGCCCCATCATGGATCTCAAATCTCTGAATGTGTTCATTCGGGTCCAGAAATTTAGCATGGAATCCACCAAATCTCTCTTTACCTCCCTTCACCAGGGAGACTTTCTGGCTGCTGTGGACTTCAAGCATGCTTACCTGCCTGTCCCCATCTTTCCAGGGCATCAAAGATTCCTATGCTTTGCCATGAGGTTCTACACTACCAGTTGTCTCTCGCTTGTGGCTCTGGAGTCAGGGAAAGTCTTCCTTCTCATCTTTTGTAGGATCCTCACTACAAATGCCAACCCATTGGACTTGGGAGGAGACGTGAGCTCCCTGTTGGTGCAGATGACTTGGTCATCTCAGAAGTCTTGTCTCCTGATCAACATCCTGGAGCATTGGTGATTTGGCTGTCTCTGCAGCATTGAACCATCCTGCCGGAGGGTCATCTGATCTAGATTCAGTTGAACAACTCCTCAGTGGGGGTGTGCATCAACTATCAGGGAGAAACCAGAAGTCTCTTAGTGTCAGGAGAGGTACATCAGATCCTGTCGTGGGTAGAACGTTACTCCAGCTTTGTCAGCCTTGTGGATTCCAGGTGTAGATAATTGGCAGACATATTTCTTCATCTGGCAGCAGCTGAACCTAGGTTCCACAACAATCTACACAGGTTTGTCTCCAGGTACAGGGATCCTTTAGTGGAAGCAGTGGATGCTCTGATGGATCATCATACCCTGTTCTACAGTTCCTCCCCTGTAAGTTCTTTCCTGTCTGCTTTGCAGGAGAGAGATGGAGGGCATTCCCATTGAGGATATTTCCCCTTACATTTCTGTACTGTAAACACAACAGAAAGAGAGGGAGATCGCTCTTAGACATTTGTCATTGAAACAAGGATAGACAACTAGGGTGATAGACCCTAACAAGCATAAAGACAGCAGTAAAAAAAATTAAACTGACCGGGGTTCTAACCCGACACCACTCTATCCAGAACTACAAGAAATACAGTAGGTTTTGGCTTTGGATACACTTCCTATTTATTCCCTAAAATGGAATGCCCAGTGTCATGTATTTTCTTAGCATAGCAGCTTGTACATATTTTAGAATCATTTCAGGGGACACTGTACTGCTGAGGCAGTCTGTTTAAATTAACACTTCAATATGTTAACCACAAACATATTGAAGTCAGTCTGACTAAATCATCGGTTTTAATACTGGACAGGAGACTGGACAGGAGAGCAATTTTTGTATGTCAGTTTTTGATCAAATAAAGTAAAATTTATTTTTATAAAATTAATACTGTGGTTTGTCCCCACCATTGGTTAACCCCTGAATTGCCTTCATCTGTAAGACAGTTCGCACACAGTTTTTCTTTTATGCTACAAGTTTTTTGGTTACAGGTGGGGTAGACGAACCCGTCAAAAACAAAATAATAAGGGTAAACTCAAAGAGCTTGCTATCTCCAGGAGTGAAACAAACCCAGTATCATATGTAATGCTAAGGCACAATGAACATTTCTAGATGTTCACACATCAGGAAATCTTCACTTCTTGAGTTTAGTTCCACTTTAAAGTGCAAACTGTGATCCTTATCCCAGCTTCACTAACTGGTAATTCAGTGACCTGGAACAAGCACAAACTTATCAGGTGCAGACCACTGCTTGTTCAGGAACAGTAACTCACTGAAGCTAACTGCACACATTACAATCCCATTGTACAATCCCTGTATAAACTCCTAAAAGTTTGCAATCAACTATGCAGTGTAGGGGGCCTACCAAAGAACCCATTCATGTTGGTTTTCACACTGCAGAGTTATTGGTAAATGTAAAATCTGATTGTATGTTCAGGCTGTAACATGTGTGGCCAGCTTAGCCAAGGTGCTGTTCCTGAACAAGCAGGGTCCAGAAATTATTCAAGCATGGGAAAGAATGACAGTCCCAGAGAATGAGCTTTTAAAAACAAATCATCAATGGCAGCTCCATTGATTCTTTATTGAGAGGTTCTTTTTTTTTTGTATAAATAGGGGGGTTGCTCTTTCAAGATAACCGGTCGCTTTAAAACTCACATTTTCCTAAACCTTTTTGTCAGGTTTGGATAAAGGCAGTTTATAGGTTACAAACATTATTATTATTATTATTATTATTATTGTTATTATTATTATAGTACAGGATTTATATAGTGCCAACAGTTTGCGCAGCGCTTTACAATATAAGGAAGATATTAAAATCAGAATACAATTCAAGACAAGATAGGGCCCTGCCCCTAACATCAGATCTTTATGACACCACAGTCACCCAGGATAGGATTAGATGTGCTAAATTTCCCTCAGATTCTCCATTACCAGTGCAGTTTAAATTAAAGTGGAACCAGAGTGTATTAGCAAGTATTTTTCTCTCTTTATGATGTGATTTTATAAAATATTAAAGAAAACTTGTAGTGAGAAGGTATGAAGGTTATCATTACTGAAAAGATTAAAAAAAACACTCATCACGTTTGTGATTTATCAGTCCATCCAAGTTAATTCCTAATAGAATGATCCAAAAGAGTTATCATCAGCTAACAAAAGATCTTGGAGCTTTTCTTAGAAACAGCATATAATCTTCAAAACCAGAGTAGAAAAAAAAGCATTCTAATAAAAAATTGCTTTTTTTACAAGCAAATAGCAGTGGCATTCCCTGAATTCTTCCTTAAGGGTAGGTTTTTATTGAGCAACCTAGTAAAGTTTCAGATTTTGCCGTTTCCCATAGGTGTTTAATGCACATAGGTAAATCTTGTGTATAGAGAGAATTGTCTGCTTGACTCACTATGAGCTGTAACAGCCATCTCTCCCAGTGCATCTGATTCAAAAGTAACCCACACAATAGACATGTATTTAGCAGCTGAAAATTATCTGATTTTATCTTCATGAATAAAATAAAGCAAGTCATCTTAAAGAAACGCTACATTTTGGACCTTAACTGGTCTTTATTGATCTGCTAAATGGGAATGTTTTTAAAGCTCACACAGAATTCTGTCTGTCCTTTTCTTTTAGGACCGTAACTTCAGTGTAGAAGTGAACACTACATTTGAAGACTTTGCTCACATTATCAGTTTTGACAAGCGAGCGGCCACACTTGATGCAGGAAACATTAAGCTAACATTTAATAGCGTAAGTGATTCCGTGCATCTGCCAAGTGTGGAAAGTATTAGAAGAGTCAGAAATTACAGCGTGCGGGCAGGACTCATAACCCTGTTTAATTTGGCCTAGTTGCTGGAGAAAGCCGAAGCTCGGGAGCGTGAGCGAGGAAAGGAGGAAGCTCGCAAGTTTCGAAGGAAGGAAGCTGCATTTAAAAGCATGCTGAAGCAGGCGGCTCCTCCTCTTGAAGTAGACAGCAGCTGGGATGATGTAAGAGAACAGTCTGTGTTAATGTCTCAGACAAGAATTTTGACAGTTTGTGAAGCTACACCTCTAACTCTCATGTCATTAACTGTTTGTAGATTATTTTACAGTGTAAGATTATTTGGTTAAGGAATATTTAGCTATTTCCATGGCTGCATTCCTGAGATAAAAGCATTGCATTCCGTCTCTGTCAATATATTGATTTCTTTTCACTCACTGGCAAACACAGAGTTCCCCTCATTGTTATTTTGTACATTCCTAAAATATAGAGTGCCTATACCATGTGATACATTTTTTTTGTGTGGATTGACTTTAAATAACTTTAGCATTTAGCAAGTGCTGTTTATCTCCAAAATATGCTTAACTGAAAATTTTATGCAAACGCAATCTTTGTTTATTAATTAATTGGCTTTTATTGCATCGTTATTTGCAGAATAAGGGTCAGATGACACGCATGTGATAAATGTTAGTGAATTGTCCCCTGTGCCTCCATTGGGAAGGTCCTCTCATATAATTTTTACTGTTTACCATTGTCATCATGACCTAAAATCAGGTGAAATCCAGATACAGGTCAAATCTTCCAGTTGGGTCACCTGTTTGAATGAGGCAGGATCTGAAGAAAATCCTCGATGGGAATGGAGTCAGCAATAAAAACCACCCCACTCTTTCAAAAACTAATAAGAAAGTTTTTTGTTGGAGCTTTACTTTAATGGCATAGATGATCTCATGAATCTCTGTGGTCAACTGAAGATTGGGTGTTTAGATGAGTTACATTATGTATCTTGGTTGCGTTTTTAGCTCTGTTTGCCAATTGAGGGAGGATTTTTGGCTGCTTGTTTGTGATTGTTTCTGTGCCAAGCTTAGAGTATGATATAAAAGTTTCTACTACTGGCAAATAATGGCTTGCAAAAGTATTCACCCCCTGGGCATTTTTACTATTTTATTGCATTTCCACATGGAATTTTTGGGGGTTTGTATCATTTGATTTAGACAACATGCCTACCACTTTGAAGATAAAAAGTATTTTTATTGTGATACAAACCAGAAATAAGACAGAGAAACAGAAAACTTGAGTGTGTATAACTATTCACATCCCCCCCCAACTCAAGGTCATTACTTTATAGAGCCACCTTTTGCAACAGTTACAGCTGCAAGTCTCTTGGGGTATGTCTAAATACAGTAAGCACATCTAGCCACTGGGATTTTTGCCCATTCTTCAAGGCAAAACTTCTCCAGCTCCTTTAAGTTGGATGGTTATCGCTGGTGTACAGCAATCTTTAAGTCGTGTCACAGATTCTCAATTAGATGGAGGTCTCGGCTTTGACTAGGCAACTCCAAGACATTTAAATGTTTGCCTTTAAACCACTGAAGTGTTGCTTTAGCAGTATGCTTAGGGTCATTGTCCTGCTGGAAGGTGAACCTCCATCCCAGCCGAAAATCTCTGGCAGGCTGAAACAGGTTTCCCTCAAGAATTTCCCTGTATTTAGCGCCATCCATCATTCCTTCATTTCTGACCAGTTTCCCAGTCCCTGCCAATGAAAAACATCCCTTGCCTGGTCCATGAGTTTTGGTGGGCAGGTCCTCTCTTGGCAGGTTTGTTGTGGTTCCATATTCATTCCATTTTTTACTAATGGATTAATTGGCGCTCTGTGGAATTTTTAAAGTTTCAGATATTTTTTATGACCCAACCATAGATTTGTACTTTTACACAATTTTATCCCTGACCTGTTATCCTTGGTCTTCATGGTTCCGCTTGCTTGGTGGTATCTCTTGCTCAGTAGTGTTGCAGAGTTTGTGGCCTTTCAGAACAGGTGTATATATATTGAGATCATGTGACACTTAGATTGCACACAGGTGATCTTTATTTTCGGGCTGCAACAAACAATTATTTTCATTATCGATTAGTTGGCCGATTATTTTTTAGATTAATCAGTTAATCAGATTAAAAAATGCCATCTTTTATTTTTTTTTGCACTTGCACCACACTGGAATGCATGGCATTGTAGTACCGCACGTTCCAGTGTAGATGAGCACACTGTGGCTAGGAGGCATGTTTGGGATGCCATTGAAATTAATGGCACCACAACGCACATTCCGGAGCAGAAACAGCGCAATCATCATTTTTCTACGTAGGTGCACCTGACTTGTGTTTTCGATAGTATACTCACATTCGCAGGGTTGGGTAACTTTACATTTTTTGGGGGGTATTTTTAATTTTATTTAACTGTATTTTTTACATTTGTTTTTACCTCATTGCTATCACATGGGGGGGCTCACAAGCCCCCTATGTGATAGCACATTGGAGGCGACAGATTCTCTTTAAGGTGACATTTGGGGGTCTTTTGGACCCCTAGTATCACCTTTCCACTTCACTGGGGAATAGCAGCTGCCTGCTGAGGCACCTGAATTTCAACACAGCAGGCAGTGGCTGGGAGCAATATCCAGCCTGCTACTGGCTATTTTAAATTGTACTAGCCAAAAGGAGGCTGGCTATTGCACACTCCTTCAGGTCCCTCCTCTGCTGATTGACATCAGGCAGTGGGCGAGTGCAAAAGCCAGCCTGCTACTGGCTATTGCAATTCAAAATAGCCAATAGCAGGCTGGATATTGCTTCCAGCCGCTGAAGGAAATTTTAATGCCAGCTTTCTAACACTGGCAGAAGAGGGGGCACGGGGGAAGCAGCAGAGGTACAGGGGCAGCAGCGCAGGAACGGGGGCAGCAGCGAAGACACGGGGGGAGCAGCGGAGGCACAGGGTAAGCAACGGAGGTAAAGCGGCAGCAGCGGAGGAACAGGAAGGGGAGGCACCAGCAGAAGAACGGGGGCACCAGCGGGGTAATGCAGAGGCACAGCATTCTCTCCTCCCCGCTTGTGCCGACTGCAGCAGTCTGTGTCCCCGCTGCCTCTGCCGATACAGGTGGGGAGATCAGCGTGGATTGGAAGGGAAACAGATCGATGCAGTCAGCACCACCGGGGAGGAAAACAGGAGCAGAGTAGCAGCGGCTGCGGATTCAACTAATCAAACAATCAGCTAATCGATAATGAGAATCCTTAACGATTCTCATTATGGATTATAAGCGATTTATTCGATTATTTGTTGCAGCTCTAGTTTATTTAACTAATTATGTGACTTATGTAGCGTCTGCATAACAAAGGGTGTAAATACATATGCACGCACCACTTTTCCATTTTTTATTTTTATTAAAACAAGTTATTTTCTTGATTACATTTCACCATTTTGGATTATTTTATGTATGTCCATTCCCCGTAATCCAAATAAAAATCCATGGTAATTCCAGGTGGTAATGCAACAGGAAATAGGAAAAATGCCAAGGGGTGAATACTTTTGCAAGCCACTGTACATGTTACAAGTGAGCAACATGCTCTGTTCTGCTGTCTATACAGGTCCGAGAGCGCTTTGCTGGAGACAGTTCTTTCAATCAAATCACAGTGGAATCAGAAAGAATCCGCCTATTTAAGGAGTTTCTTTTATCTATTGAGGTTTGAGTGTTCCTTCAAATATGTCTACATATTTTGTTCCTGTTCAAAATACATTTAGTGCCTGACTATTTATTTTTTTAATGAAAAGAGCACTATAAGAAGTGCACTAACTCTTTGCATCTGGTCACAAATCATCTTTCATTAATCTGACTATAATTAACGAAAAATGTTTACCTTTGTACTGTTAATAAAGATGACTGTAATATTTATTAATGTTCCCTGTAAGATGGCTAATCTTTACTTTTCGAGTCCTGCTCCACTTTAAATGAAGGCAGTTTTTTAAATGTATAGATACATCAGTGTGTGAAACCATCTAACATTGTTCATCAGCTGGCACTGCGTGCTAGATGATAAAAAAAATTACCCAGCATTTAAGATATTATGTCACCCTGATATTTTTTATACACATACATGTTCAATTTGTTACACTGTGGTGACGCTTTAGCAATAGGTTTTACTGTGTGGTTAGTAAGTAATATGGCATGCCCTGTGACTGAGAGTGTTATATAAATATGTAGCTATCAGTCCAACATGGCCAAGCATTGTGCAGAATTCTGTTGGCAAAGCTTTTTTGATAGGGCTCTCAAACTTGCAATGTGCGTCACACTAAAACTAAATTGCAGGTGTATTTTGCAAGTGTACATTCAGCTTAAATGCACATCAAATATATTTGTGTGAACTAATGATCTAAATGTGCCAGACAGCACAGCCAGGTCAGTGATCTGCATTATGGCTATGCAATACAGCTGTAACAAGGACACTCGACTGTAGTCAGGAAATTCAGGTAAAACACAGCTTTATTAAGGGCAAACATAAAAAAAGTCTGTTTCCATCAACAGGGTAGAACTCCCTGTTACACAAGATGAGCCAACCTTCTCATAATCAGCTTTTCTTATAATAATCTACTTTTCTTCAGGATACACTGTACAGTCCTTAGTAGCGTTCCTCAGCTTTCTCAGCACACCTCCGTGTGATACTCACACTGCTCTCCCAGCAGTGTGTCCAACAGGTCCTAGGATCACCGACCTTCCCGACCTCTCCCAGCCTCCCCTGGCTGTTCCAGGTGCATCCAGCACGCACCCAAGTCTGCTGGTGGGCATGTGCCTCCTGCACACACACAACTGCATCACAACTCTTCCTGAGCTCTGGGCTGGCTTCTTAATGAGGCTGCTCTCAGCCACCTGATCAGCCCAGGCTGGTCATTGGCAACACCTGGCCCCAGGACTGGAGATCTCATCCCACCCAGAGCTCTAAAGGTGGCCATACACCTTACAACCATCGCACAACTTTCGTTGTGCGTTGGTTGTAAGCTCATTCAAATCTCGTACGATCTGCCCATATTGGACAGGCAGATCGTACTTGCGATCATCGCAAGCCCGCCTAGGGGAGGGCTTCCGATGATTCCAATGCCAAGCAGCCAGTGTGCGCTTGTGCTCGGAAGACAAAAGATGTGCGACCGTACAGTAGAAACAGTCGCACGCCTTCCATACACCTGCCGATTACCGTACGATCGCGGTATCCCCGGCGATTATCGTATGATAATCGGCAGGTGTATGGGCATCTTAAGAAATCTCCAGAGCTCCAGATCCCAGCTACAATTAGGAAAACCTGGAAGAACCTGAAAAGCCAGGCTCTTCCTTATAACATGGTTCACATTCTGGGCCCTCTCAGCCCCTTTGGCTGAGAGTCCTGGGTGCCAAAGTCGCCATACTGCACCGTGGCATTGCCATGCACTGCCACACAGCCTAAGCACTGAGCCAAGCCTGTCCTGCCGACTGGACAGTGTAGGAGCATCTCCAAGCTATTAAAGTTATCACTTTGTACTCTCCTGTCAAGCAAGCTATCTATCATATAATTGTGCTGAGCGGACTTGCATACAGAATTTTCTAATAATTATTTGATTGTACACAACCTTCCATGAATATCTACTGTGTCCCCTGGTGAAAACATTGTGCAATCATAAATTACACATACAACAATACCAAATAGTCTTCTTTGTACTGGAAAGGCACTGAGTTATTAAATATAATTATCTTGAAATAAAAGCAGAAAGCACCCTAAAAGATTGTTCTTTTAGTAAGAAGTAAAACAAATATTGATGAATACATCAGTTTTATGGCAACAGTGCTGTAAAAGGATAAACAAACAATCAAGCCAGTTTCTTCAGAGCTTTGCTTTATGTCCATGGTAGCATTAGACTGATTGGCTTGTAGCACTTGTCCTTCATCTGCCAGATTAAGGGCCACTGTATAGGAAGACAAGTACCTGTAAAGGGTTTAGATTCTTATATTTTCAGTATAGTGTATAGTATGTATACCATGTGTATTTTCTAGCAAAGCCTTGTCACGTGACATATTTCTGTCTTTTGTAGAATGAATGTCAACATCATCACTTCAAAGGAAAGAAGCACTCAAAAAAGTCCAAGAAACACCACCGTAAGCGCTCTCACTCCCAATCACCTAGCCCTGCAGAAAGGATGAAGAAGACTTTGGACCCATTCAATGCATGGGACAATGCTGGGACTGTGGAGAAGGTGAGAACCTACTATGGAGCTATGCCTTTACATGACTTAAAGGTAATCTGTCTTAAAGATAAATAACGAAAGCCTCTTACAGCCTGCATATCAATTCTAGGCAATATTATTACTTTCAGTGAAGATAAGCAGGTTCATTGATACTACCTGGTATGCAGCATGTGTCTGAGAATGGATACCTCCTCAGAGGTGTCAAAGACAGAGATAGTTGGTCATAAAATAGAACTTCTGACACCTACATGACAGCCTACAATGGGTATGGCTCCGCCCCCAGCCTAATCACAGAACCAGTTATACTATAAATTAAAGCCCGCCTCCAAAGGCCACCATTCTCGTAACACATCCAAAACTACCTTAAGGGGCTTGAAGGTTGGAAGTAAAGTCTGCCTTGTCTGGATTACTCATCTTCAGTCAATGAGTGTTTGTTGAATAATAGAGCACCTGCTAAACATCACATATCTTCTACAGTGTGGAATATTTTCATAGGCTTTGCAAGCTTAATAGGTTTTGTCTCTCTTCACCTTGCCTTGTCAGATATATTGGACTTTCTTCAGGCAAGCAATGTGTACTTGGGTGTCAGTACCCTCTATATTCATTCTCTGAGACACAATGGGTAGCTCATTAATTAATAAAGCAGCTCTTAAGGACTTGTGCAAGGATTCACTCTTCAGAAGAGTCTCTTCTTTTCCCTTAGAATTTACATATTGTGCCATATATATGTTCTTCCTTCCTCAACTTCATCTAGCTCACACTTACTCATTTACAGTAACATGTACAATAGCTTTTCTTACAGCAATCTCCTCGGGGAGGAGGGTGTTGGATAGTCAAGATTAGGCTGCAAACCACCTTATTGCGACCATTTCACAGACAAGGTAGTCCTAAATCTTTCTCCCAGCATCTTCCAGAGGTTGAACAATACTTCCATCTAAATAGGACATTAATGTTGCCAGTATTCCAGAATCAAGTTTTTGTTTCAGCTCATGCCCAAAATGTGGCTGCTATGCTGATTGAGAGCATGGAGGTTACCTTTTTCTTTAAGTCGATCTGTTTATTCTGGAAGGCAGTAACCTGGTATATATTCCTGTCCCATTACAGGGTCTATCCAGGAGTCTTGTCCATAGAGAAGTTTGGTTCTGAATGTGTTTACCAGTGGTACAAATAAATATCTCAGAATTACCCTCCCTGGTTGTGTGGTCGCTATATCCCATTGTATGCTGCCATGTAGGTGTCAGAAAACGGGGGAAAAATTGTATACTTACCTATCGGTAATTTTCCTTTCCTTTTCCTTTCCTCACTTGCACATCATATTTTACCAATTCATAGCAGCTTTAGGATTAGTATTTTAACTTTTTAGCCTTATCTTTCCAAGAGCGCAGATTATTTTATCTAAATATAATGTACTATTGCTGGGATCTGATGTATTCCTCTATAGCTGTTGTTATTGGAGAGGACGGGTATGATGCAGGAATAGAGAAGACGGGTTTGATGCAGGAATAGAGAGGACGGGTATGATGCAGGAATAGAGAGGACGGGTATGATGCAGGAATGGTGGAATGGGATGCAGTGGACGGGTATGATGGTGGATTGGGGTGCACGGTGTCGGGTCCCAGGCTCCGGGGTGCTCGGGGCACTTACTGTCACTTACTGAACGGTTCAGCCTGGATGCCAGCTCGTCCCCAGCCATAGTTTCCGTCCCCCGGCGGACACCTGTCGCGCTCACATCCCCGGCACCCATGATGTGATCGCACCGGCCCGGCTAGATGTGAGGAGCGCCGGGATTGGAGGAGAGCCGGGGGCTGGACCGCGATGGGCGCAGTGTGTGCGTTCGGTGGGCGTGTGCTGCGTGCGGGGCTTGAGTGTGGAGCCGCGAACAGTCAATGTAATAGCCGACTATTCGACGATCGAAAGCGTTGACAACGTTTTTGATCGTCGATTTTATTCGACTAAATCGAATCGTTGTTGCAGCTCTACCTGTATATCACTTTCCTTCTTAAATCTTGTTGCGAGATTGGTTGCCTAACCAGACAACCTCATTCCTTTTCTGGAATTTTCCTTCCCTGAAACCCAAAGGTTGGAAGTGTAAGGCTTGATGTACAGCAGAGTCCAAGTCAAATAAATAAACTGGTCTTCTCTTGTGGTTGAGGTTCTCTCAAGGGGCCTATTCTACCAGTAATTGGTCCCATTTTTGTTGACCATATTACGTTGTTGGTCCATTTCTACCTGATCAGCTAACTGTTTTGTTCCACCTATTGGGGTGTCTTTTTGATCCACATCCTCTTGAGGGCTGAGTGTTTCTTTAGGTGGAGTCATTCCCCTTGCTGGTGATCTCTTATATACTGGTCTTGAGCAACAGATTGATCCTCTGTGGCCATCCCTTGGTCACTGGCAGATTCCCCTGTCTTGCTGGAGATTTCACCTCATCTGGTTCAGATTCAGGAGTTGGTCCTTCTGTTAGTTCAGATTTGCAGATGGTTTCTTGCTCCTTCTTGGGTCTGTTTGTGGCTGTTGTCCACTCCTCAGTTTAACTGCTTTTGGACATTCTGTTTCTGAATCCCTCAAATAAAAATAATAAGATTTTTTACTTAATACCCCGTGTATTGCTTTCTCACAAGACTGATTTTTTCCGGTGTAGAGGAGTGGTTATACAAGGACTGGCTTGCAACTTTTCTTTTTGCCAGTGTCCCAACTTCCTGAAGGTGGCAGCATGTTCCTGGATTCTTGTCTCCCCAATAAACTTAAATAAAAAGATTTTACAGTAAATACAAAAATCATATTATTTTCCTCTGTTCTAGATGATTTTGAATATTGATGTAAATAAAAATGTTATTAAAATATACAGTAGTATATTAAGCATAAGTCTTAATATGGTCGGTGTGGGTAGTTTAGTGTCTTTTTCTGTTTTATTGTATTATTTGTGCAGATTGTTACAGCTGGGCTGTCTGTTATGTTGTCTATGTTCTAACTGTAGGTTTCTGAAACTGATGAAGAAAATAATCAGCAACGACCACAGAAAAGAAAAAGGAGAAACCATTCGGAGTCGGGATCTGACATTTCATCATCAATTGATTCAGGTACATCCTGTTTGGTTGTGTTTGGTGAGGAGATAAAGACCATCTCCAGACATGATTATGTTTCAAATTTGCCCTTGACATTGAAAGTAAAAAGTGAATGTCACCTAACTCTGCTGCAAGGCTATGATATTATCCTTTGACCAGATGGTTTCTGTACCTGTGCTGTGTCCCTCTAGAGGGGCCTGTCTATCACACACATTAATGATATAGGAGGCTGCAGGGCCAGCTGAGAGAACAGATGATTCTTGGTGGCACGTTACCTAAAAATTCACTGTAGTGGTTCATACACACCTGCCACACTGCACTACTTAGGGAAGAGGTGACCTCACTATTCAAGGTCAGTCTTTACTCACAGCAATAAGGACAAGTATCATCCCACTGCTGAGCTCCTGCCTATGCTGTAAGCTGCCTAAGCCTTCACCCCTCCAACCCATAGCTCCTGAAAATGTTAGGATGACTGACATCCCTGTGCAAAGAATTTTAGCCTGTGTCAAACTCAATTCTATCCTCAGTCTGATGTCTGGTGTACAGGCTTTTTAATATAAATATAGAGTTTAGCTAATTATACTAGCAATGCTTCTTGAACTAAAAACCTTTTATACAAACAGCACTATTTTGACCTCTGACTTCCTCTCAGTCTTCTATCAAACAGCGCCCTGTGGGCAAAGTTTATCCGTACACATGCATCACATAGCAGTGGCGTGTGTGTGTGCCACCAGCACGCTTAGACTAGCTGATGATTGAATCTTCTTAAAGGATTACAGGCAGTGTTGTATTTTGGTTTTGTGCTGCCCAAGCAAGACTAAACCCGAGAACCCTAAATCAGTGCCACCCCTTCCTGTTTAAGACATTTTACATAACCTGTCAGTCGCGGCATTCAGTACGCACGGTGTATCTAGATTCTGACAGGTTGCGCTATCAACATAGGGTGACCCTCTAGTTCTACCTTTGCAATAGCCACCTTCTCCATTCCTGGCTTGATGGGCTCCCTTGTTCTGCAACTACAATAACCATTCTCTCCTGCCATGCTGTGCTAGTCTCTAGTTCTGCAGCTGCAACACCGATCTTCTGCCTTAATATGCTGGGCCCTCTAATTCTGCAGTTACCGATCTTCTGACTCGGCCACAGGGCTCTGTAGCTTGCCCCGCTCTAGAGACATAACCCGGCACGATGACCATCTGGGTCTCAGCCCTGGGGTCCTACGGAAGCATCTCCGCTGCCTGAAGTCAGAGATTTGAGTGCCGGTTTCCCAGGGAGGTCCGGCGCATAACTGCCAGTGCATCTGGATGGAAGTCACACACACCAATATATTGCACAGCATGTTGACCAGGAAGAGGAAGGAGCTGCAGCCGGCATATATGTAAGAGTAGGCGGCATAGGTGGACACGTTTGTCCACCAGTCAAAGAAGCATCAGGTCCAGGCAGTACTGGCAGTAATTTATGAATATTTTATAATATAATGTATTTTTTTTTCTCTTACCTAACTGGTTTGGGGGGCAGCATTTTTTGGCGCCCCCCTAGAAAGTGCCGCCCTAGGCAACGGCCTAGTTTGCCTTGCAGTAAATACACCCCTGATTACAGGGGATGCACTCACTTCTGGGTTCAGTAAGGTTGGGTGTCAATCAGTCCTGGAATTGGGACAGCAGCTACTGGACTCAGCAGACTTTCTAAAAGGGACATCCCCAAAGAAAAGGTTAGTATTGCAGCGAAAGATGGATGTTTTCTTTTCAAATAAGAGTTGGGGATCTGAAGATAAACTGTATGACAAGGAAGAAAAACTATTTACCCTTTCAGTGGGGCTACCCCTTGCTCTGCAAGGGTTAAGTGCTCGTTCATAAATATCAACGAGTAGCTAACCCTTGCTGTGTGGGGCTAGCCCGACTGCAAGGGTTAATCATTTTTTTTCCTGGAGCTCTTTAATTCAAAATATGGAGCTCAGATGTAATATTTGCCTGGGGTTCCACTTTAACTTTTCAATGAAAAAATAATTTGCGAGGATAGAAAAATTGGAGCTGCCATTGTTGAGATTTTATAGGCTCTTGGTTGTGGGCTCTCTATCTGATTGTGGCTTCAGTATCTAGTGAGTCAGTGATTTGCAACAGGCATGCAGCCACTGAAGTCTAAATACCCAACCTGCATGTGTCTTTTGGTCAATGACTTACTGGGTAGTAATACCATCCCCAAGGCTGTTTTTTCAGTATTTTTCATTTTTTTCTCCATCTTTCTCTTGACAGGTTTTGAAAGGATTAGAGCCCCCTTTAAGATTTTCTCCTCACTTCCTTTCCCTGTGGAAGTGGACTCCAGGACATTAAGTAAGGGGAAATTCCCCAGTGGGGACAGAGGCAGCAGTTTATCAGCTCTGTTATTTTCTATCCACAACTGTGCTGAAGTAGTGTATAAAATTAATAAATCGTAAGATATGCAAATAAAAACCTTGACCAGCTCATATTTCCCTAATGCTTTCTTCTTATGGCTAGGGACAGGCAATATCATATGGAAGTACAAGTGGTAGGAAGGTGTGTAAGGGGTGCTGTGGTGTTCTTACTTGTCTCACCTGTGTTTTGTCAGAACACAGCACCAAGAAATCTAAGAGACAGAAGAAGAAGAGTAAGAAGAAAAGGCACAAATCGGTGAGCCTACTGACATGGGGGAGGCTGGGTGTGTCGGAGAAGAGAACAGAAAAGAATTGCAGTTTCTCTTTTAGAACAGTCCTGAAAGTGAAGCCGAGAGGGAGAAGGAAAAAAACAAGAGAGAAAGAGATCAGGAGGTCGAGCAACTGAAAGAGAGAGCAAAAGACAGAGACCAAGATCAGGAGGAGACTGCAGACGGTCATCGCAGATCATTAAAGCAAGCCTCAAGAAATGAGAAAGTAAGTGAGTGATTCTGTACAGGTTCAAGTATGCACAGTTAAATGTAAACAGGTGTTGGTTCATTTTGGATCATATGGAACAGCATAAAGAATCAGTGAAATGTATTTGTGCAGAATCCAGTCTGCCCGCAGAAAACAGAACCCATTATGATATTAAATATACAGAGCAGACACCGCCTATAAGATGAACATACATGATGTCAACCTCTCCAGTGGCAGAAATACAGCTCTATTCTATATAACAGGCACTTAGTGCACACAGCAACCAATCAAAATCCATCTTCTACTGGTGTGACCTCAGAAAATTCATTCTGATTGGTTGCTGCATAGGGCTCTTAGTACTTTTCTTCTCACACTGCTAACTAAATGATCTTTAAATAACATCAGAGGCCCTCATTTTGGAGGTAACGTATAGTAACTTGATGTTTTGGGCTATTATTGCACTATATACACATTTACATTCTTACATGCTTATGGTTCCATATATTGTTATTGTAATAAATATTATTTCCTTTTAAAACTGTGAGATCCCCTGACTCATGTTGATATGCTCTTTAGTACTTTCTAATCCATTGATTTGAAGTATGCAGATTAGGGGTTCTGCCAGAAACTCAGAAAATGCTGAAGCCAGAGACAGGTAAATGTTATTTTTAGAAGATCAGCCATGTTGGCCCCTGTATTTCTCTTAGAATAGGTTTCCTTCAAAGTAAAACTCCAGTCTGCAGCTATCTACATTTCTTGATTGTACATCACATGACACAAGGAGTTAATTCTGGAACCAGTGAGGTTATGCGGCCACCTTCAGGTGATTGGACACTGGCTGTAAGAACAGCCCTGTATCACCTCTCCCACTCCCAGCATGCATCATTGTCCTTAGAGGATGGACGCCTTCTCCCTGCTCTGTGAGAAGCTTATCCTTTTTTGAACTTTCCTGCGTCAAGACTCTTCTAGCAAGTTTTCCCTAAGCAGTTTACAGCCACTGTGGAACCTTTCAGCAGCTATCCGGATTGGGTTTTCTTCTTGGCCAAGCCTTTGCGGGCCTCCTCACTTTCACCCCTCAGAGTCTCCCTCTGACCTTTCTTTGCCTGCCTTTGCAGTCCCTTAGGAAGAAAAAGCCGGCAAGGAACACTATTTCTTTTATTGTAGATGCTGTGCATACTTGTTTACAGTTAGAGCCACTTGCATCAGCCTTGCCCAAGGTCACTAATCTTCCAAAAATGCCAAAACCTGTTTAAGTTTTCCGTGTTCCATGTAGCCTGCCCATACAGCCAGTGTTGTATGTTGGCTGGAATCACCCCAGAAAAATTGTATACTCCTCCCAAATGGTTTGCTCGATAGTATTCTATTGAAGAGGGTTTCCCTTAGAAATATGCTGCTCCTGTCATAGGCCCAGCAATCTCTTGTTTGAACAAGACATTACCAGTCCCTGTAGAGGATGTCCAATGTAGAAGAGAGGTAAGAAGCCCTGTTTAAAATCTTTTTTGCCTTTGCAGGACTGCTATGCAACCTGCTGGTGCCATCAGGGTGGTGTGTCAGACCTTATCTATATGGTCAAATGTTTGGCTAGGGACCCTCGGTCCATCTTGACAGACCCCTCTGCTTTTAGTAGTGTTTTTTTTTTCTCTGTGCTATTGCGTTAATGGCCTGGCAAGTACCCTCACTTTCATTAGTGCCTTCTCAGGCTCCTAGGTCCCGGACTTTCCGATGGCTGGGTCAAGAGTGATGTAACCAAGGGTTGCAACCTGAGATTTGCTGCCTGCCTTCTCCTCGCTTCCTAACATGTTCTGAAAGACAGACCTATCTTTTGGCTGCCCTAAATCAGCTTCTTTCTCATGGGGTCATATTCCCCATACTGGATGCAGAGAAATCTCAGGGGTTATATTCCAACCTGTTCACTGTCCCCAAAGCAAAAGGGAGGACTATTGTTGATTTGAAGATTCTCAATGGGTTTCTGCGGGTCCAAAAGTTCCATGTGGAATCCACACGCTCCGTCATCACCTCCCTTTACTCCCTAATGGTGGACATTAGGGATACATACTTGTGCATTCCCATGTTTCCTGCTCATCTATACCGGTGTTTTAGCTGTGGACACACAACAGTTTGTTGCCCTTCCATTCAGCATATCCACTGTGTGACGGACCCCCGTAGCCAGTTTCGTTCCATGGATGTAGGGAGGACCTTGCCACAATAGTGCTGCTGCAGTCTCTCCTTCCCAGCATTTCCTGGGCAGAACCAGGATTGTCGAGCTGGGCCAGTGCTTCCATGGCCGTAGGCAACTGTGGCTCTTCTCCTATATCAGCAGCAAACTTGGTCGTGGTGGTGGTTTGAATGTCTCCTTAGGTAAGGAATAGCATCCCACCGCTTGCCACCAATGTGACGGATCCCCGTACTCAGGATGCGTATGTCCGCCGCTGTCTTCTTCCTTGCTGAGGAGATATTGCAACCTGAAGATCCTTAACTCTCAGTTTCCCCAGTCACTAGCCAAGGCTTGAGTGTAGGGTAAACAAACTCTGCTTTATTGAACAACTGCACAAACTTTTATACAGCAAGAGATCAGATTATAATCCCATCACATCCACCCTTCCTTCCCCAGACATTCTGTCTTCACAACACCACAGGGTTTCCCCTGCTAACGAGCTCCAGACAGCCATAGAAAGAGCCTGGCCAGAATGTCATTATCCTGGGCTCTTTCAGAGTACAATGGGAGATAACGAGGGATGGTGCTGACAGTCCTTTCATACACAAGTTACACATCATAACACACTTAACTATAACCCAACACCAATACACATTTAACTCATAAACTGATCACCATGTCGTCACACTCTGCACCTCTGATTCTCACCAACTCCCTGTTGGTTTGGCTCTACTGTATTCTCAGGGGATCCCCATAAGTGGGGTACCTGGACCACCTTTACCTCCGGGAGCAGTCAGCGAGAGCATTATTGCCCAACATTTATCAGAGGATACAGATCTGTATAAAGCTACCCTCTTAAAATATAATTCCTCCCTCCGTGCTGCCAGACTTTTTTTTGTCACTCTCACTAACACACTCTCATCCAGTTCTCGTCAACTTTTTAAAATCGCTACTATGTCCCCCACAACCTCCATGTACTAACTCACTAATTCACTGCTCAGGACATTGACATTCATTTCAAAAACAAAATAGATGCAATTCGCGATGAGATCTCCATTGCTTAGTCACCTTCTCCAATTAACGTACCAGACCCTCCATCACACTTGTTACTTTCCTCTTTTGACCCCGTCACCAGAGGAGGTTACAAAGCTTTTCTCTGACACCTGCCTCACCACTTGCCCCCTGGACCCTGTTCCCTCGCTACTACTTTGGTCACCCTCTATCCTACACTATCTTACTCACATTTTCAATCTTTCACTCTCTACTGGCATCTTCCCCTTGCCCCAAAACAAGCAATGGTCTCCCCCATACCAAAAAGAACCCTCACTGTATGCCGCCAACCTTAACAATCTCAGACCAATCTCCTTACTCCCATTCACCTCCAAACTTTTAGAACGCCTTTATATACAACTGCCACCTTACCGATAACAACCTCCTTGACCCCTTAAAGTCTGGCTTTTGCCCCCAACACTCCACTGAAACTGACCCCCTGAACCTCACTAATGACTTATGAAACTACTAAAACAATGGCCATTACGCCTTACTCTTGCTGTTAGACCTTTATGCTGCTTTTTACACAGCTGACCACCTGCTGTTCCACAAAAAACGTGGCCTACTTGGCTCTGTCATGGTTCTCCTCCTACCTACAGTATCTAAGGGCTACTTTGTCACCTTCAGTTAATAGGCTCACATAGCTTCAAATAACATATCTAAGCTGATGACGCACAAATATATCTCTCCACTGCAGAACTCACTCCTTCGGTGTCCTCTCAGTAAGTATTGCCTTGGGGGGCATACTTGGATAGCACATGGCAGATCATGGGCATTCCACACCTGGCTTTGGCTATGAAAGTGGAAATAGCCTTATTGCAATGTGCCCTAGTTCCCCTGGTTCAAACCACTGCCCGCATTTAGGTCTCTTTAACACCCTTCTCCACTACCCTCCACTCTAAAGAGGAATTTTATGCTACCATCTTAGATTTCATGGGAAGTATTGTCACTCTTTTAGAGGCAGTAGGCCACAGGAGTCGCAAGGGTGCCCCTTCAACCTGTCCCCCAGAATTGGATTTAGAATTTGTGCTCACAGCCACTCTATTTTCACAGGAAGAGCTCTAACAAGCTCACCCCAAAGCTTATGGATGCCATTGCTGCCCTTATTGATGAGGTGCACCGCAACCTGGGCCTGATCTTAGACTCCCTGCCCAGGGGTTTTCTTCATCATGAAAAGGTAAGGTCTCTCTGATCACATGTTTGGACCCTTCAGTCCAAGAGCCGCCCATCCATGCATTTCTGATGGTGGCATCCTGTGAGGCAATGCCCAGTTTCACTGTAGATGGTTGCAACTCAGTATCCTGACTGCATGGAACAACGCAGGTCTCTCCAACACGACCAAGCCCTCCCTAGAATGGTGGACAGCCAAACTAGCGCTGGAGGGAGCAAAGTCCCATTTTCCAGTAACAATGGATACTAGCCTCTCGGGCTGAGAAATCCTAGATACCCTCTCCGTACATCGTTGGACATCTCGGTTCATCAGACCAGGATTCAGTTGAACACCACCACAGCATACATTACCTACCGTGGGGGCGGGGAAGGGGTGGGGTGGTGGATGGGGTCAGGCGTACTTCTGCAGTTGTCAATACCTGGATGTGGGGGTATGAACACTCCACCTGGAGATGTTTGAAGAGATCTGTCACAGGTGTGATCTGTGTTTTTCCACCTCCAAGGCTTCTTCCTGGTTTGTTTAAACCGAATTAACAACGCTAGTAGGTGAATCAAATACCATATAATCGTGTTTGTGGACTATAAGTCATGAAAAGACCACATGAAGGCAAGTACCGTTAATCAATTAAACACGGCACTGTACTAGTAAATGAACATGTGTACTGTTAAGAGGTGACTTTTAACCAAGTGTTTCTAGGTGCCTCGGTGTGTAAAAATAAAGTGAATAAATGTACACAAATTGAAAAAGTCCTTCGCTTTTTTACACCTTCATGTGCATTGATAACATTAAGTGACAAATCATATACGTGAAAAAATTCTGGTGGGTAAACAAGTATAAACGAAAATAATTGTGAATGACAAAAAATATATATAAACAGATAAAGTCTCTGTAATAGACAGCTCCGCTTCAAAACAAGTAGCAGAGCCTTCCAATGTTCGGTAGAGTAGTGCTTTACTGGGGTTTGTATTAAGATCAATACATCCCCCTGATAGAGTGCGTACTCACCAAAAAACTTTCAGCTGTAACAGACAGCCCCAAACGTTTTGTCTGATGGGACACCGTTACTGCGGCGTCTTTCGTATCTCGTGCTTTACCATCAGTCCTCAGTGTAAAGTATTCCCACAGTCATGCAAAGAAAAATTATTTCATCGGATAAAAGTTCCAGAAATAGTTTATTTAAAATTTCTTTAAAATTTAAAAATCAAATTCGGCCAGTCCGAAAACAAACGTGTTTGGTATGGTAGACCCGCCCCTACGAGTTTCGTCACCACCGACGTCCGCAGGGGAAATGCGTAATTCTTCATGGTTTATTGCACGGAATCAAGTTGGAAGGCATCACTGTAATCCTCATAGCACTGGACTGGCCCAGGAGGGCATGGTGTTTGCACATTCTCAGTCACCTGGCGGACTCCAGATCTTCTGCCCTAAGGACCAGTCTTCCATCCTTTTCTCAGTCGCTAGCTTTGATGGCCTAGCTGTTGAAGCCTAGGTCTTGAAAGACAGAGGCTTCTCAGTTTTGGTCATCCCTAATCTCCTAAGTGCTAGAAAGTCGACCTCCCACAAGGTGTACAATTGTACGTGGAAGGGCTATTTTGCCTGGTGCGAGGCAAGAACATTAACGAAATTAGAAAGTTTTCCTTGGGGCGGGGTCTCTCCTTTCTCCAGTCTGGTTTGGATCAGCATCTGATGGGGAACCATAAAAAGGCAGATCTCTGCCTTGGCTATTCTGTTCCAAAGACTGCTAGCCACTTACCCCTTGGTGAAGGCATTTGTGCAGCTTGTCTCGCCACCTTTCAATCATACCTGGGATATTCCCTTGGCTGGCCACTCTCACACGGTGGCCTCTCTCTCTCAATTATCTCTGTGAGACAAGCTTCTAACAGCTTTGTCCCGTAAGGAGCCTTTCCTAGCACAGGATACGTTTGTCTTTAGGCCTAAGGGCTTCTTTCTTCCTAAGGTGGTTTCTTCTTTCCAGCTTAATGAGCATGTTGTTCTTTGTGTCCAAAGGAAATTTGCCTCCACTGTCTGGATATGGTATGTGCTGTGTGTATGTGCTAAAGTTTGAAGGATAAGCTCCTCCCTTTCCTGTTAAAGCTAATTATACTAGATCTGTTAGTGTTTTGTGGGCTTTTAAGGATCAGGTATCTTTTTCCCAGATTTGCAAGGCTGCCATCTGGGCTTCCATTCATGCTTGTTTTTACCAGGTGGATGTTCAAGTATCTGCCAGCTTTAGGCTTAAGGTGCTTCAAGCTGCACTCTGAACCCTCTGTGATCTTTTTCTTGCCCACTTTCCTGTGGGCCTGTTAGCATTTGCTGTGTTGCCCACCTCTCAGTTGGACTGCTTAGGGAGAGTCTTAAGACGTATTATATGTCCTGTACTGTATGATTAAGAAAATAGGATTTTTGGCATACTTGTAAAAATCTTTTTCTTAGAATACAGCACAGGACACAGGCCCCTCTCCTCTGTTGTTATGATCTCCCTATTGCTTGGTTAAAAACTGAGGCTTACTGGAAAAGTAAGGGGTTACATGGGGGCTGTCCTTGTAGTATTTGTCTTTGCCAGTGTCCAGTCACCTGAAGGTAGCATATAACCCAGAGTCTAAGACCTAAAAAGCCTGTGTCCTGTACTGTACTTCAGGAAAAGGAAGTAAAAAATCCTACTTTTTGTCCCACCCTTCTGGTTGGATCAGTTTGACCACTTTCCATGTTAAGAGCTATGCTTCACATTTCTTTTCTCCATGCTAGTTTTGTGATATTTTCTTGATCTTCTGGCATCAGGGATAGTTCCCTATGCCAACTTACCACCTGGTCTTGCCTTTCTCTTACCAGGTGGGGAGTTTAAACCTGACCAGGAGTATTGGGTGCCTCTTGAGGGCTGCACAGAGTTCCCAGTTCTTTTGTTCATGGGCCTATTAGCAGTTGTTTGCTATTGCCTGCCCCTCAGTTTTTGGACATCCTGAAATGTTATTATTTCCTGTGTCCCTCAATGGACAATAAGGAAAACAGGATTTTCCCATTATTATTACCAACAGGACAAAAAAAAGGAGGATGAATCTCCACAGAGGGGGAACAGCAATAAAACTTCATAGAGGTTCTAACCCTTCTCCGCTCTTCCCAAAACTATAAAAAAATAAAGTTTTGGCTTAACATACACTTTAAAGAGGCCCTGTCATCAACTTAAAAATTGTAGGTAAACGATTTTTGTTCACTTGGAATGAGCCACTTTGAAAATCCAACTACTCCAGGAAAGTAAATTTTCAAACACAGCCCCCTCCCTCCTTGGACGACATAGCTCTCTCCTCTTCTGGGGGAGGGGGGTTCACAATTGTTACTCGCCATCAAAAACTCCATGTCTAAATTTACATTCTCCAGTTTCCTGACCCTATATTTCCTCCAGCAATTTTCATTGTGTGACAATCAGTGTTTGCATCTAGGATCAGCAGTTTCTTTAGGAAAGGAGGACGGTTCATATTTGTTACCAAAAAAGCCGCAAATATACAAATTGGGAATAAAAGTGTATTTCAAACCAAACACTTTTTTTTCTAGTTAAAAAAAAAAAAGAATGTGGGAAGAATCAGAACTGTGGTGTTTACTGCTGTCTGGGGCTTTGTTTACCTTCACTTCCTGTCCTGCTAGCAATTGTTTCACCAGAAAGGAAGTGACCAAAACCTCTAACAAGGGTTGTAGCCTTCAAATAGGATTTTTTTTGTACTCGTCGTAAAATGCTTTTTTATACTGCTTCCTACAGGAGAATTGGACTCTGCAAAACAAAAAACTGTAAGACCTAACCCCTCCTGCTACCAGCATGCCTCAGTTTCTAGCAAGTAGTATCGAAAGCATCCTCATAAACACAGAGGGGTAGGACCTGTGTCCCTCAAAGAAAAGGATTTTAGACGGAGTACAAAAACAACATTTTATAGTTGCTTTCAGAACAGGAATAGGAGGGAAATCTTTAATGGGAACATCTGTGTAAAAGAGGAATTCCCCTCAATTTGTAGATTTACTCTCATTTCCTCTTTTGTCTCTATGATAGGAAGTGAAGGAAAATCTCTGCAATAGGACACAGACAGCAAAAAAAAAAAAAGTGACTGGGTTTAACCCTTCCCTGCGCTATCCAAAATAAAAAGAAAAAGGTTTTTGGGGTTTACATATGCTTTAAGTTCCAGGCCTTAGGGCCCGTTCACACCAATTCCCGCGCGTTCCAGCATGGTTAGCTGCTGGAATGCACTGCATCGCATACTCTAAAGCCTCCCTACATTCTGGTGCAGGAGGGGGCATGACGGTGCATTCAAGGCAATGGCACCGCAGCCACACACCCCTGTCTGTAGTGCGATCGCCCACACCAGAATGCGTGGCACAGAAATGCCCACGTTCTGGTGCGACCCCACAAAATAGTGCATTGGAGATGGTGTGAACAAGCCATTAGGGTTATAAGTCTTTCTACAATCTAGCACCAACATTATGGTGCCTAAAACTCAAACTTTTCTGGACAGATGCCAGAGCAATGCTTTTTTTCAATAAAGGTTGTTGAATAAACGGCATTGAATTGAGAGGGGTGCGATATTATGCACTAGGTTAGCTGTCACCTGCAGCTAGGTGTTCTATACAGTAGCTTCATGTTAGAGGAGGTTTGCTGCAACAATTGGTGCCATACTGGAAGAGAAAGCACAAGCAAACGTATTTCTTAGAATACAAATTTGTGATATTTCAAAGTCCCTTTATAAGTGAGAAAGATACCTGTTCTCCCTTATAATGGGCCCTTTGTAAAAAAAAGTTTATCAAAATGAGTGCAGAATGTGGAGCAACCAATCCGTTTCCGTCTTTCAGTTTTAAAGCATAAGTGAACACACTGAAAAGAGAAGCTGATTGGCTACTATGGACAGCTGCTCCAGTTCAGAGATAAATTCCCCCCAAGATCTTTTGACGCTATAAATCTTGCTGTGCCATTATTACAATTGCTTTGGCTGCAGTATCTTCATCTTCAGTATGTTCATAGGACTTCTTATTTTTTATTAAAGTGTATCTATAGTCAAAAACTTTTTTTTGTGTGTGTTTTGAATGAAGTGAGGAAGGGTTAAATCTGTTGTCAGGGTTTTCTTGCTGCCTTTGTCCTCACTGGGGAGATTCAGCCTCTCGATTTGTTCTGGCAACCAGTGTTAATGGTGAAAGTGATTAGAAATGCAAATGTTACTGTGGTCACTGGAGCAGAAAGAGGGTGAATCCTGCCATGGAGACATCTGTTTCAGTGACAACTAGGAGGGGGGTTTTCCTCATTTTGGAGACATTTCATTTCACCTCCCACAGGAAGTGAGGGGGGAATCTCCCCAATAGGCCACAGACAGAAAAAAAAACCTCTATCCAAAACTGAAACAAAGCTTTGGCTTTAGGCATACATTGTCCTATTGTATTCTTGTTCTTTCTGAGGTAACAATTGATTTTCCTCTATTTAATATCACCCCGTCTTTGTGTTTTTCATTCCTGCCTATGTTTCAGACAGGCTGGGACACATCAGAGAGTGAGCTCAGTGAAGGAGAGCTGGAGAAGAGACGACGGACATTACTACAACAGTTGGACGATGATCAGTAGATAGACACCCTGCGTCAGGGATGCTCTGTTCACCCAAAACAACTTTTTTGAAATGAAACCTTGAAATGTGCACAGCCCTTCACTGATTTTATTTAGTAACATAGTGCAGTCAAATGCAGTAACTACATTCAGTCTGCAGATTCTGACTCCTACCTTGTGATTATTTACAGAGTTATTCACAAAAGGGTGAGGAGTTTGGAGAAGACAGGAGCAGTGAACAATCTAGGACAATATAGGTGAACTGGAAAGTGAGCTGAATTGGAGAATTGTTCCCAATCAGCGATGTTGTCCTAGATTGTTCCCTTCTCCTGCCTTCTCCAACCTCTTCACTCTTCACTCTTTAGTGAATAGCCCTGTTAGTTACTTCTCTTTGCACTGTTATTAAACAAAGTTGTGGTGTTTGGATTGCTCCGTAACCTGAAGGCTGGGTTCACACCTGGGCGTTCCTAATAGGCTCGTTTTTTAGTTTAATGAAACACGCGTTAGACGCTCGTTTTTTAACCTCCCTGGCAGTATGTTTTTGTTTTTTTTCTCTATCTTTTTTTCGTTTTGTTTTTTTTAAACTTTCAAACTTCCCGCCGGTTCCGCCCCCCTGCGAAGCGGACGCTCGCAAGGGACGGAACCCAAAAGACTGTAGCGGCCGGAGGACACAGCGGGGATCGCGGACAAGGTAAAACCTACGCTGTATTTCTGAGTGTGGCTCGGGGTTACCGCTTTGTTAACCCCGAGCCACACTCGGGAATAACAATAGATACACGCTGCAATCGGCCGCGAAAAAGAAGCTCAAGTACTTTTTCGCGCGTAGGGCGTTTTTCAGCACGAAATACGCCCAGGTGGGAACCATGCCCAATGGGATTCATAGTATTTCACTTCCGGAGCGTTTTTCAGCACTGAAAAACACCCAGGTGTGAACCCAGCCGAAAGGAAACATAACTTGCTGCATCTGTATACAACAAACATCGGCACCCAGTAGGCTTCTGCAGAAGTAGTTGTGTGATTGTGCAGCTCCCTACTAGTGGCAAGTTGACATTTGTTGTAAAGTAAATATTGTTTATTAAAGAAAAACGGTCTATATTTGATTGTTTTCCCCCTTCCTTTGTAAAATCAAACTAATTATTTGCAAGACTGTTTTATAAAAGCTAAAAGGTGTTTCCCATAGCAACCAGCCAATTCCTATCATATTCAAACCTGCACTTAAAAAAAAGAGGTGACAGCGGAGGTCACTTAAGCAAGTAAAAGCAGACTTTGGTAAGTCGCTATTCATTTTACATTTCCATTACAAAATTTGATGTTCTGCCTGGGGTCCTCTTTTAATCATAAAAATGCACATGTAAGCTATTGAAAGCTCCAGCTTGTCAGCATAATAGTAACTTGACATAGATGATGCAATGTTGTCAGTATTCTCACAGGAATGATCCAAGTTGCTGAAAACTGGCAGGATAAACAGGTAAGAAATACAATTATTAAAGCCCTATGGAACTTTCAGTTTAAATCAACTACATACATTCCGGGTACAGGAAAACAATATTGAATCAACTGCTTAACATTTTAGCTTTCTAAAGCAGCTACAGCTTGAGTAGAAAATCCCTTCCTCTGCCAGCTGCAAAGTGAGACACTCTGTGGAGAAGCAGTGGTCTCCCTACAGAGGTCAACATGCCCCCTACTGAGTCAAAGAGGCTTTAGGCCAGGGGTGCCCATTAGGTCCATCGCGATCTATCAGTCGATCGCAAAGCGAACACTAGTAGATCGAGATCGGCTGTGGGGCTTCTCCTCTGGATCCCCGCTGCTCTCCTCCATCTGTATGCAGCGGGGATCCGAGGGGAAGTGAAGGAAGCGGCGGAGGATCGGTACATATCAGTGATATGCACCAATCCTCTGTGATATGCACTGATCACTCCAGTGTTTGTAAATAACTGGGGACATAGTTATGAATGAACAGGAAGTGCTTTGCATCATTTCCTGTTCATTCATGAGTTTCTCAATGGGAAGTAGCATTCAATACAGAAACTTCTTCCCATCCAGAAACTGCTTGATAGTAAACATTTTCTGAATGAATGGGAAGCCTCTGTACTTTCCATTCATTTAGAACAGAGGCTGCAGAAAAAGAGATTGAGGACTCTGTGTCCTCAATCTCTTTTTCTGTTTTAAAAAGGGAAATTTCAGGGGGCTGTTTAGACATTAAAAAAAGAAAAAAATGACATTTTTAAAAATTAAATACAAAATAAGAAAACACATCCTGGAGGCGGGGCGCTGGGTGATGTCACACGCCTGTTAGGGGGAGGAAGCTTTTTTTTTTCTCGTCTTGGGCACAAAAGGAGCTGGCTACGGCTCGGCTCCCGCGGTGCTCGTGCAGCTGCCAGCCTAATGTGTCAGATGCCGCAGACGGGAAGAGGCGGGACACCTCTCCCCATGTGCAACGTCGGCCACACAAGCACCGCGGTAGGACAGGACACCAGCGCACGAGAGGAGACCTGGGAAGCTGCTGCAGTGGAGGTAAGAAAAGACAGACAGGGGAGAGAGAGCAGAGAAAGTGAGAGAAGAGGCAGCAGCGAGAGAAGCAACAGCAGATAGAAACAGGGGATAGAGAGAGAGAAGAGACAGCCAAGAGAGAGGGCCGGTTCACACTACAAAGCCTGCGTTCCAGAGTGTTCGGCCTCTAGAACACACTGGAATGCAAGCCGGCCGGCTCCCTGCATTCAGGGGCGTGAGGTTGTATTGCATTGGTACCTGCATTCCAGTCCAGTGCGATCTCCAAAAATAGTGCTTGCAGCATTTTTGCAGATCGCACTGGACCAGAACGCCGAGGGGGCGTGGCGGTGCATTGAAATCTATGGCACCGCAGCCACGCCCCCTCCCGCCCCTGAATGCAGGCTCGCCATTTGAAAAGTAGATTTCCAGACGAAAAAATGTGGGCGCCCTGCTTTAGGCCTTAACACCATTTTATCAGCATTTTTTGTGCATGGGAAAGGTCTTGGCAGTCCGAGGCTCTTTCAGGGACCTAGACTGGCTGTAGCACTAGTAGAAGCTACAGCTCTAAGTTGGCATGCACCATAGTAATATGAGACAAAATGGTCTCTCTAAGCCTGGGAGTTATGGCAGCTGCAACATCATACTGCAAGGATTTTTGCAATTCTTCACTCTTTGTCAGATACAGGCTCAGAGGCTAAGGCTGCAGGCAGGTCAGATAAGGAATCTGCGGGGAAGACATTAAGGTATGCTTATATGTGGTCAGTCAGCAATTCACATTATGATTTGGCCCATAGAAACCTGCATGACTGCAGTGAAATCATACCGGGTTAAGCCCAAGGGAGGGGCCAGACCTGACAGAGCTATGAAGGCCTCAGAGAAATATAAGGACTCAAGCAGGGGATAACAATCCCAGCTATCAATGTCATGTCCTTAAGTCCATTTCCACCTTTTTTGTTTTTTTCCATATAATTTTTTATTAAATTATAAACATACAAGGGAATTTTATACTGAGTTCTCAACAATTAGTACCATTCCATTAAAATCCATTAATAGCACTTGACAAGTTTACATAGTTATGTAAGCAAAAAGGCAGTTCCAGATGGCAGCAATTATCCAAGCATTACAATGTCCTGAATTGTTACAGACAATATAGAATATAGTCATGTGCAGCTTAATAATCTTTGTAGCTTTCACTCTTATCAACCTACTAATGTTTAGGCCAAGTAAACTGTATAGTCGCAACAAGCGTATTGAAGATTCTATATGTAAACTTCGAGGGGGGAGGCCCATTCTATGAGTATCGGGCTCTCAATCGATAAAAGATTCTTGGCACTCTAGTGTTTGTGGGGAGAACAGGCTAAACGCCTGGTATTTACCGAAAGGTCAAAAATCTATCCGGTATCTAAGTGCTTCAAACAGCGGCACCATATAAAACTAGTAGCCATACAATGGACAAGACAATCGAGGGGGAGGGAGGGGCTGACATAGGGAATTAAAGGAAGGGACTGACATTAGAAAGAATAAGAGAAGGAGGGAAGAAGAAGGCTAGTAGAATGTAGTGGGAAGTGGATGAGAAGGAGCGGCATCCATTTCCACCTTTTTAAGTGATTAGCATTTATTGTGGTAATGAAGTGGTGCAGTGATGATGTATACATGGGCACATATGCATGACTCACATTGCAGGCTTTCTTTATTTTTTTTATGAAGGTTTTATTAGGCCTGAATCCTAAAAATCCAAAATGTTCTCTGCAGGAAAATCAGTCTGACACCAGCTGCCCCCCTCCCTGTCACCCATTGTAACATGATCAGTAAACACTAGCTCTGCCTTTACACACAATCCACTGTCCGGAGGGGGGAGGATTTACACATATGTCTTGAACAGCAGAGGCAGAAACTTTAATTTGGATATGAAGAGGAAAGCTAACAAAAAAATGTATGTTTCTGTGTTCATGTACATCAGCTGCATATGTCTGCTTCATGTGTACTCAGTGTACATTGCTAGCATATGTTTACAAAAAAAATACCTCTGCAGAGGTGGAAATGGGCTTTAAAAAGGAACACTGCAGGCCACCCCAGACTTCTTAGATTGAGAGCTGGAGAGACCCATTTCAGCGGGACTGCTCCTCTTAGGTTTGTGATCTGACAAGTTGCACCACAAGGGAAATAATTGACTTGAGAGCAGGAGAAGCTCAAATGGCTGGAGGGGACCAGTTCACTGTAGGCGGCATCAAGGATCAACGTGTGGAACCATGTGCCTCTAGCAAATCAGACCAATGGAAGGAAGATTCCACCTCAGGATGAAGGCAGGAACAGAGCGTGAAGTATATGAGTGACACTCCACCACCTAGTGTGACAGCACTCATCATATAGTAAATAAAAGTAAATCACCGGCACACACTTGAAGGGTTTTTAAAAGTATTGATATGTTTATCCTTCATCAGAGCGTCATTGTCGCTCTGATGAAGGATCCCTGTGCGGATCCGAAACGTTAGCACCGTATGACAGTATGTGACATTGGGTATTGAATAAACATATCAATACTTTAAAAACCCTTCAAGTGTGTGCGGGTGAATTACTTTTATACCCTATTAGTGTTTTGCACGGCGCCATCCGTGTGGTCACCTGGGCAGCACATATACCTTGTGGTTTTGAGACCGTGGTAGTGCGAATGGGATTTGGACTTTGTTGTGAGCACTCATCATATAACTCTTTCCGGAAAAATGGGCATTTATAATGGCACCCAATGGTTCGCTAAATATAATGGCTCCCAATACTCAGCCCAAACGGCTGACTCATAAAATGAGTCTTCAGAGGCTGTGCCATGGCTCTGGACTTGGAAAGTGCACTGTGACAAACTACACAGAGGTCTGGAAAGCAGAGCCCAGTGCCCGAAGGTCATATTCCAGGCAGCCCCAGCAATTGTAATGTCCAGTTGGGTCTGGGTATACACGGATCCAGATTGCTGCGTATGAGACCCGCCGAAGCGACACGTAGATGAAGTCTTGATCGAAGAAAAAATTATCTTAAACAAAAAGAAAAAATGGCTAATAAAACTTCTCAGTAGAGAAATGAGATCTATCCTCCTAGGACAGCAGGCAAAACCGAGGCATGCTGGCAACGGACGGTGTTATACCAGGCTGGTCACTGTTTTTTTTGTTTGCCAGTGTCCAAATCCTCCTGTAGACGGCACTGTAACACAAATTTCACTGAATCCTGTGTCCCTCAATGAAGGAAAAAGAAAAAAGTTTCCTGGGCATACACTAAAATATAACTAATACAACTCTTATGTATGGCTTGAGGTTTGAGTTGTAATAAATATATATATATACACAGGCAGTCCCGGGTTACATACAAGATAGGGTTTGTACTTAAGTTGAATTTGTATGCAAGTCGGAACAGGTACATTTCTTAAGTGAAACTCCAGCCAAAAAAAACCTTTTAGTTTTAGATAGCATAGGGAAGGGTCACGTTTGTTTTGCTGTCTGTTCCTGTTGTTCAGAAGATTATAATAGAATAAAAAAAATGTTTTATTTAAAATGACACCAAAAAAAAGTGTTTTTCTATTTTTTTATTGTATTTTATAAACTTTATTTTTTTTATTTGTTTGCATTTTTAATTTTTATTTATTTAACTTTTTTTTTACATTTTGTTTGTCTTTTTAATTTTTTTTTTTTAAATGTTTTATTTTAATGCTGGGAGCCATACCCAGCCTGCTATTGGATATTTCAAATTGCAACAGCCAATAACAGGCTGGCTACTGCATCTGCCCACTGTTGATCAGCAGAGGAGGGGCCTGAAGGAGAAAGTTCTCTATCAGGTCCCCCCATGCTGATTGACAGCAGGCGGGTGCAATAGCCAGCTTGCTATTGGCTATTGCATTTTACAACATCCAATAGCAGGCTGGGTATGGCTACCAGCCTGCAGATGAAGATGAGGCAAGGGGGGCGGGGCAGAGGTGCCACGGCTGGACGGGGGAAAGGAGAATCCGATGGACCAGGGGAAGATAGCAGCGGAGGTACGGGGGCAGCGGAGCAATGCAGCAGTCTGTGTCCCCATTGCCTCCGCCAACACCCGTGGGGAGAACAGCGGGCATTTGAAGGGACACAGGCCGCTGCAGCCACAGTTCTCCTAAATGTCCCGGCGGCCGCCCGTACATTTAAGAGAACTGTGGACCCCGGTTCGTAAGTACGGAGTGTCCGTAAGTCGGACATCCATAACCCGGGGACTGCCTGTACATAAAGTATTTTAGCTGGTGTTCGACTAAAAGTACAATTTAGCAGTTTGCCATCAGACAGAGAGAGGTCTTCCACAACTTAGCTTGTACAGACCTATAATGAAAGAATTGCATGCCCCCTCGGTCCTTGTGCCCCGATCACATCTCTTCTTTACATTCTGTTCATATAAATGGCATAAGAGAATAGTCTAGTGTCCGCAGCACTCAGCAGACTGTTGTTGGGAAATCTTCACCACCAATCACTTGAGGGAGGCTGCCATCCACAAATGACAACTGGGAAGTATCCTTATGAACTATGTAAAAGAAGAAACAGAAGGATAGCGCCCTTTCCTCGTGTGATCACCTTTATTGTAAATTAACTGATGCATTTCGGGGAGGTTTGACCCCTTCATCAGAGCTCTGATGAAGGGGTGATCTCCTTGAAACACGTCAGCTCATTTGGCTCTGCCTTACATGTAGGGTTCACTATATCACTTGTATCCATCAGGCACATGCGAGTAGTTTTTATACTTGTACATGAATCTATTTACAGTAAAGGTGATCACACGAGGAAAGGGCGATATCCATCTGTTTCTTCTTTTACATGGCGTAAGGGAATATGCCAAAGAAGTTTTTTTTATAACAGATTATCATGCTTGCTCATTTGTCACGGCTTGTTCAACTCCTTGCCTTCATAAATTACTGTGTATCACTGGTGTGGATCATCTCAGAATTCTCTGGCTTTACATTGCATTGCAACAAATCTGTCTAAATAGAGGTAGACTCACACAAGGAATGATAGGGCTCTGCACATTTATTGATGACAAAATAAAAGAATAATATAACAGAGAGCACTAAATATTTTCCTGAAACCTGACATTTAAAGAACTTAAACATGACTTGTAATAAACAATTACTGGCTTCTTACATCAGAAATAACATACTGTACACAGTTAATACACTGAGAAAGGGTATGGATGGGCTCCTTCTCTGACCCCACACTGCTCTGCATGTCTGTGGACTCTGGAGAAGGTCAGGAATGTATTCCACATGCACAATTAATACAGTACAGAAAACACAAGCTTGCAGTGAGCCTTTGTTGTCTTCTACATACATCCGGGCCATGCATTGCAATCATGACACTGCTGGAGGTGGGCAAATAAACGACAGGTCATCAAATTGCTAAGGCATGAAATAAATGTAGTGAATAAATTGCATACAAAGAGTAGATGACAATGCTCTGATGGACATGACTGTAGTGTACTGCAGGAGCAGGATTCTCTAGGTTTAGCTGGATTATAAGATGCATATCAGCTGCAAAGGATTTTATGGCTTTTACCCCATTTAGGAAAGGCACTGCATTACAGATAGCGCAGACAAAAATAAACTAGCACTTCTACTGGGCTTTGGTCTCAGAACGATGTATTCACAATGTATACATTCATAGTCACCACAATGGGAACATTTACCCTTGTCTTTACCTACACTGCTTCATCCATGGCATAAACAGCAAGCACCTTGAGGTACTGGACCAATTATACATTGCTAATCAGGGAATGTTAAACAGCAAACTTGGAATGTTACGATAGAACTACACAGTGGTCCCGGTCATCTCTGATGTACAAAAAGCATGGAATGTTACTGAAATTATGAGAAGGAAAGAACCTTAAGACCCTAGTTTGCTCCGGCCAGTCAATTCTCGGTAAGTTTTCCCTGCGATTCAAATAACGGTCTCTGTCCTCTCGTTTGACCAAAACTCTAAATTATAGACACGCAATAGATAAAAGGTCCCTCGCTTAAAATTTTAAATAAAAAAACTTAAATAGATTTGACTCTTAACTGAGCAAACCGGCAGAAAGAATTCTGAAAACTAGCAATAAAAAAAAAAGCAGATTGCCCAATGCCAAAGACTTGGCCCAATTGCCTACCAACCAGGTTGACAAGCTGGATTAAAATTTGCGGATTTGAAAATAAATTATCAATCAAAAATGTAGATGTATCATGTACTCTTGGATCAGATACAGAGGTGCCAAGTCTCAGGATTGTGCCAATCCCACACCTACCAAAGTATAAAAAGAGACTTCACTGTGAAGTATGTATGGGTAGGGATGGGATAGCAAGGTAAGACACTGTTCAGATACAGCTTAAATACATATAAATATATCATAGTAAAATAAAGTCTGCAGGCTGGAAATCTCACCGCATATACATTTTAGGCCTTTGTAGAGTATATTCAAGTATACCTGTCATGTACAAGAGGCAGTCATTGCATGGACTTGCCCCAGATTTACAATGCTGGTGGTATCACCGCATTCCTATCACATACTGCAGGAACTGATATTGGCTGCTCTTTGTAGGTGACGGGTACACTGGAAAGGAGATTGGTGTCCAAGTTGCTTTTATACATCTACAGTGTGTAAAGGTGCATAGGAGATTTAGTAACACACAATGCTGCTGTAATGTAAGATCAAGAACTAGCCAGGTACACAGAATTCTGGCCTCTAGCGGGCATTCCATTTCATCGACACTTTTACATATTGATGGAAAGCTAACAGCTTTAGGTACATTGGACATCTTAAAGAAGAACTCCAGGAAAAACATTTATTAACCCTTGCTGTGGGGCTACCCCCACACTGCAAGGGTTAACTACTCGTTTTTTGTCTAGGTTCAAAAGAAGAAAAAAAAAGTTAGACTCGCCTGAACCACAAAGCCGGCTTGTTTATAGACCAGCCTTTCCAGCCTCGCTCCACCTCCTCTGCAGTGGTCTAAGGTCCCATAAATCATCACGTTCTATACACAGTGTATAGATGTGAGTGCACTGAGGAACATTCCAGTGCTGCAGCGTAGGAGAGACTGGAGAGAGCGCTGTGACAGCTGGCCGGCTTAGAGCTTACGGAGAGTATACATTTTGTTGTGTTTGAGCCTAGATAAAAACTAGCACCTAATTAAAATGAATAAACATTCTTCCCGGAGTTCTTCTTCACCATATATACAGGTAGAACGTTATATAGAAGCAAGGTGCGGAAAGGCAGCCTGAGAAGAATTTGCAGGACAGGTATATGGCAGCCGCCACTGCTGGCATTTGAAGATATCAGTGACCTCATCTGTGCTTCACCACTTAGTGAGACAGTGACCTGGACCAAGCATGTGTGTCCCAGATTTCTTGCCCCTGGCTATGCACACACCTGTATCAGGTCACTCACTGACCAAGTAGGATGGTAAAGATAGGTATGGCAGCCATGGAAGCTGCATCTACAGAAAAAAGAAATGGCAATGACAACCTCCCTTATTTCTCTCCTGATAGGTTACTTTTATAGTCCCACTTAGAAGACAATACTTTATCCGTATATGTCCTGACTTCACATTAGGTCAAAGACTTGCCATAAATGCATATTTACATCATGCAGTGCTGCTTATGTACAAAGTATCCGTTCTCCTTCCACTAGGTCTGAGGTTTGCTCACCTGCCGTGTTTTCCAGCATCCAGCTGCAGGAATGGGTTACATCTAGCTAAGCTGTCTATTGAAACAAATGTATGTTGCTCCTCTAGAACGGTTTCCATAGCTGACTATAAATCCCCTCTTCCTCCCAATTTATGATTAGCCGTCTCAGTAAATAACAATGAGAAGAGTAAAGGTTTGGGGAGATGTGTCACCTGTATCATGAAGACAAAGCTAGAAGAGAGGACTTCCATCTGACTCAATAGACAGCAGATGAAACCATCGTCATTTCTGCACTAGTTCTATTATTTATGTGACTTCTCTACAACCTTCTTAAGCAAACTTACACATTTGGCACATTTCCTTTTTCTTCCCTCTATGTTCAGGATAAAGTAAATAAAATATGTAAAAATGCTCTTGCTATATTAACTTTGCCAAAGCCAGACGGCATACATATAACATTACCAGCCCATTCCACAACAAAAGGCTTCAGTCTTTACATCACATTAGTGTTCAATCTAACCGCATTAATAAACAAACACTTTTTAACACTTACAAGGCACTTTTTCTTATTCGCCCAGAGCAGCCAATATTGGTCTGGCAAAGAAACTTACAAAAAAAAAAAAAAATTATTTACAATTTCAACAGTAAAAATTTAAGAAAATATAAATAGTAAAAGAAAAATAGTTCTATAATACTGTAGCAATAAGGCACTTTTTCTTCTATTTTGTGAAGTGTCCCGGCTTCTTCATTTCCCTTAACATGTGGAACCCAGCCATCTGCCGAGTCTTATAGTTCATCTGCTCCAAGGAGCAACCTATACAGCAAGGCCTGACCCGACTCATGGAACTGGATGCGCTAGCTCCGCCTCCAAGCATGCCGCAGAACGGCATCTGCACGTCTGAAGGGCTGATTACGGAGATCTGGAAAGAGAAAGCAAATGCAGTGTCAGCTAATGTACACTGAGGACAAGCGTGCATTGTGGCTGAAGCAGGCAAAGGCAGCTGTACACATGAGACTGAATGCTGTAGAGTAAGTAGTGGAAAGAGAATACCTTAAGCTGGAGATAGAAGAATTATTGACACAACTCAAAACATTGAACATGTCTGCAAAGTCTGTGCTGGAAGCTTGCTGCTAAGATGAACTCAACCCCATATGTATAGTAGATTCAGAATTGTTAGAAGATGAAAAGAATTAGTTTTGTAAATAGTGTTTATTACTGATCTTGTCATTTGCAGCTTGCACAGACCGCTGAAACATCAATTATGTCAAATAGGAAATGCACCTTAGGAACAGAGAGACATGGAATGTGGTTGGTAAACAAGCATTTCATAGACTGCTGCAGCTCTGTGGTGCTCAGAACCGCATGTGGACCTACAATGACTGCCTAGAGTCTAGTCCCTTCCATCAGGTACAGTCCCCCACAGGGCCAGATTGCCCAGAAGGCCACCGAGGCCTGGCCGGGAGTAGAGGGGCAGTACAGCCACAGGGGGGGGGGTTCTTTTTCTACATTTAGTCCTGTTTTGGGAAGCCGGCGCTCGTTTAGTACAAGTGATCCTGGCGATGCCGTCAAGCTCACTTGTAATATGCCTACAGGTCCACCCCCAGCCAAGATATGCCCCCACCTCTGGCTGTCTCTGTCCCCACTGACCGCCTCCCACTCTGCCATGGTTTTTGGGGTCCCCTGCTCTTATGGGGGACCCGGGACCTCAGCAAAATAGTTCAGGATGGAGAGCGGGGAACAGAGCGTTTGTTCTCTGCTCCATGTAAACACTGAGACGGGAGAGCTGCACTTGCACCCTTCCCATCTCAGCTGTCACAGTGCTGTGCTCAAATTCCTGTATTGCAGGTGACAGGTTCAATAAAGAGAACCTGTCACCTCCAAATGCCATCACACAGGTTTGTTAGCCCCTGTGTGATAGCAATAAAGTTAAGTGAAAACAAATTAAAATAAAAGTTTTAAAAAATAAAATAAATTAAAAAAATAAATGCAAAAAGTGGTAAAAAACAAACAATTAAAAAACAGAGCCTGCTGCCCCTGCCATTTGGTTGCTATTCTCCATTGGAGGGGTTTGGCGGGGAGGGGGGTGCATTGAGGAACCTGGCCTTGAGGCAGCAGAGAGAGAGTAAATCCGGCCCTGGTCCCCCATAAAGATGGAGCTGATAATAAAAGAAGTGCACATATTAATGGACATGACTACTGGTATACTTTGTGAAGCTGGTGCTGGTTCAGACGTCTGGTGCTAATTGTATCAATTGTAAGGTGTGCTTGCCCCAATCCACTTCAAACAAGAGCACAAACCAATGGCAGTTTCATTCATACTAAAATAAAAGCCTTCAAAATCAAGGTGTCTGACCAACGCTGCTCTCTACAGCGATTTGTACAGCTAGCAAAAAGTTGACAATTTTTTGAGCCGAAGTGGATACAAACGTTTCAATGGATGTTATGGAACAAGATGTTTTTTAGTTGCAGCCTTGCAGGTCCCTGCATTGTACAGTTTTCCTTACTCCTAGTTGACAGTATTCAGCTGACAGTGCAATAAAGTGAAATCTATATGAAATAGTAACACGTTCTCTTTTCTTTGGGCTCAAGAGCCATATCTGTCTAGAAGTTCAGCTTTTAACTCTGTGCGTGGGCTGGTATCAGCAGTCACATCAGGTCAGTTACTCAAAGCAAATGCTTGTTATAAGAGACACATTTTTGCATAAGGCAGAAGCAGCATAGCCAGCAATAGCCATTATAGAGGGAGGTCAGCTGTCCCTCTTCTTACCCACTGCAAGAGAAAGGAAACTAAAGATGAATCTTCCTGGTGGCTAATCTGAGAGATAAAATAAAAAGGAATGTATATAACCGAGAAAATGAGAACTAAAGAGAAGTATATGAAGAAGAGCAGCACTCTCCCCTCATATGGAGGAGAAAAAGAGAAGCGCTATACCATAGCTTCCTCACTACATGGGTTCCTACAGAGGTCACACTCAGTCACCCTGTTCTTCAGCGGTTACTAGTAAACAGCAGGAGTGCAGGACAGGCAATATTCCACAAAAGCACAGCTAGCGAGGGAGAGGGCTTATGATAATTATGGCCACTTGAAACCAGTACCCGTTTCAGTTACCTTTCCATACTCTGATCCTAAAGGGCCAGTAAGGGTGCATGTTTTCCTCACTACCTTCTAGGAGTACGGCTGCATTTATTAGAGACCAGCATTGGCTATTTCATCTGCAAAACATGATCTATTGTGAAGGCTGGATCTGGGACCTCTGGCCTAAAGTAGTATGCAGCTGCCTATTACCAATCAGTTCATAATAGTGGGTTCTATATCAAAGGACAATTGTACATACAGGTGGCATTAGTAACATAGGGGTTCAAGATCTTCCCTTATGATGAGGTCTACAAAATGATAGCAGAAACTTAATACTGCACAAACCTTCTCCTCATGGCTATACACTGTGCTTTGCGTGAATATCCAATGCACTTACAGAAGAGTATGTAGGTGTGACATGCAGTCAGATGCAACGCAGGAGATTAGTAATCATGACTAAGGTTAAAGTGCAAGGCCTGGGCATGCATTCCAGTGTTCTTCATGACAGGCCATCCATGGCCAGACAAGGAAGGTCACAATGCATGCAGAAGTATACCTTTACATACTTTTTAAAAGGCATTGGGCTTAACAGTTTGAATCCTCAAAAAGGGATGTATCACAGAAGAAGCGAGAGCCTCTCTTGGCTGTTCTGGCTGTGAAGGGGACACTCTTCAGGACTGCAGCCATCAATGTAGGTTGGGGAGACAGAGAAATACATATATGGTCAAATAATGCAAACTGAAAAGAGAGGTTCAGCAGCCCCCAATAGTGAGGACGATATACATTGGGGTAGGAATAGAGAAGAAGACAATTCCAGAGAGAGAACTGCAAGGAAATATTAAATGAAACCACTTACTAACAGCCAAAACACCCACCTGTGATAATGTCCTCAATGGTTCCATCTTTTCCTTCATACACTGGTCGATGGTCCTTGGCTTGCCGCCGTCGCAGCTCTGCTATCAAATCTTGTTGCTGCCGCTTATTTTTCGGCGTTGGAGACTAGAGGAATAATAATGGTGAGTGAAAACATAAGATGGATCTCCTTTCAGCAACCAGAAAAATACTTTGCCGTCAGAAAATAAAATATGTCATTATTCCTCATTTCTATGGCATGGAAAAAGCCAGGTATTTCCTCCGAAGAGATCCAACAGTATTATAAAGAAGAGGCTCTCCCTAGATGGATGGCAATCCTTGTTCATGTTTACTGATGTGGCTTTGTTGTCACAATAAATGAGGGGGGATGGAAATGTTGAGGTGTTACCGATACCCAAATTATCCAACTATTCTAGATGTTATTTTTAGGGACGCACCGATACTAGTATCGGTGCCGAGTATTTGGGCGAGTACTCTTACTCGGCCACATGCTCCGATGCCTAGCCCGATACTTCCGGAATCAGGACGCCGGGCAGCGCGTCATTACACGCTGCCCGGCTTCCTGATTGGCCGGGAAGCCGGCTCCATGCTCTCTGGAAGCATGAAGCCGGGTGCCATGTAATGACGTGACACCCGGCTTTCTGATTGGCCGGGAAGCTGGCTTCATGCTCCCTCGTCACCTCATGATGATGGAGCCGGCTTCCTGGCCAATCAGGAAGCCGGGCACCGCGTCATTACACGGCGCAACGGCTTCCTGACTGACCAGAAAGCCGGCTCCATGCTTTCTGGTCACCTAATGACGAGGAGCATGTGGACGGCTTCCCTGCAAATCGGGAAGCCAGGTAGCGAGTCATTACACGCCGCCTGGCTTCCTAAATGGGACTTCCTGTATTCGGTATCGGCGAGTACCAAAAAGAAAAATGTACTCGATACCGAAATACCGTTATCGGTGCATCCCTAGTTATTTTCACTACTGGTATCTGAATTTGTCTCCCACTGCAACATACAATATCTATTGCTCAATAATTCCTGCTCTGGGGCAAACAGCAAAAGCTCAGAACCAAGTGTTTAGAGGATTTAAGTGGATGTAAAACGTCCGCTACAATACAAAGGACTATGAGATCTTCAAAGAGAAAATACGACTGAAATATAAAGTCACAATAACGCAATGTGACATGGCTAGTACGTATTATCAGACTGCCCTAGAGATTAGATGTTCACAGTTCATCAGTGCAAGTTGTGGGGACACTTTATAGGAGATGAGAAGCTCCTCAACGCAGCACACAGGTATAACCAGTGAGACAGTAAAAACATTATAGAAACAACTCTGATCAAAAGAGCTGATAAAAAAATCATATTCTTTAATATAAGCACATGACTTTCTCCTCGTACCAAACTCCTTCACTGGCGCATATACTGAATAAAGTGCTAAAGTCGTGATGAAGAACAAAATGCCAGCAACGTGTGATTTAGGATGATCACATATGACAGTGATATACCCTTCAAAGTACATAAACTTAAAATCCTGTATCCTGCAAAACTCAACCTTGATCCTGAAGTTCATCATGTGATTTTATAATTTCCTCCTTAACTCTTGCCATTGATACAGGATCTGTTAATTGTACGTTAGATTTGTTGTAAGATGTTTTACTCACATTCTAATATATTCAGGGACACAACTAACCAAGACTTCATTAAAATAAACCCTCTGGTTGTCTTTTCTTCCCTGTGCTTTGGCAACTGTCATCACAGGCCCAAGCCAATGTAAACAATGTTCAGCATGTCATCAGCGTGGACTGTACATTGGGAGTATAAAATGACTGCAGGCTAGGACTGAGAACTAGGAAGGAATCCAATTCACATTCCTGCTGAGTCCTCAATACCAGGAGCAATACATTATCTCAATACCGCAATGTACCCATATTATCATTTCAAACTGCTGGGAGAAGACACTACCTGCTCGTATTTAGCCAAGCCTTGCCCATCTGCCATGAGACAGACAAGTGTGGAAAGCCGAATGCACATCTAGAGGGAACCCTGAAGCCTTCCCTTTTCTCAGAAAGAAAGTAAGTCTTCCTCATAATAGAAGCAATGATGGTGCTTGCATTGCAGCCTGCAGGAACATTTATGTCAGTGCATGGTGCTTCAAGGCACTTCAAGAATGAGGACCATACCTTAGGGTCCATCTTCTTTGCTTCTTGTGCCAATAACTTCTCTCGCATAACTTCCTCCTGCTTCTTGCGCATCTCATTCTCAAGGTCAGCTTCCTATTTTGTGAAACAGCACAAATCAATTCTGTTATCAGTTTCAGGCATATTAATCTCATACATCTTCCTTGTATACATATCTAAAGAGACTTTGTAGAGCAAACGCATGGCTTTAGTAATATAGAGTAACCGTATACTTCTTTAGGACACTTACTAAAAGTGGAGCAGACAGAATCTGGGGCAGCTGTGCATAGTACCCAGCTTCTATCTTTAGCTTGTTCAGTCAGGCTAGGTTCAGATCTGAGCGATACCTGGGATGCGCGCCCAGGGACTGCGTGATCGTATTCGGGTGCACACAAATCAATTGCCGTGCAGCCCCATTGATTTCAATGGGGTTACATTTGCGAGGCAAATCGCTAAAAAAGTTACAAGTACCTCTTTTTGCGACACGACGCACAGCTTTTTTTAGCCGAGATTGTGTATAATTGCACGGGCGGATTTGTGGCGGGAAACTGCAATCCGCCCGGCGCGACTGGGGTGCCAGTAGAAAATAATGGCACCGCCAGCGCAATCGGCTGTGAAGGGCGACTGGGCAATCTGCACGGTTCCGTGCACAATTGCCGCCCGGTCACCGATCGCGCGGGTGTGAACCTAGCCTTAAACTTTGAAAATGAAGGTTAGAAGCTGACTTGTTGCCATGCACAGCTGCTCCATTCTTGGTAAATTGCCGTCATTGTCGGTGTAAAGTTATCAGTCTTCCTCTATGTATATATTTTAAAGACCATTTAGTGGATTTCCGCGGTTTGTGCAATTACGGTTCATAAAGGTGGCTATACATTGTACGATTTATATTCAACATTTTCAGTTTCTGGCATGAACCCCCGTTCGATTACACCAAGACTTCCCCATCAAGCATAGTCAGATGTCAATTTCAGAAATCGTTCATTGGCCATAGTAACCAAACAATTTTTGACGAACGACGGAAATATTTTCCTTTTGCGCATGTGCTCTGTTCTTGCCGAGATGTTTGACGAACGAAAACCCCCCTGATTCATCGATGTTCACTCAGTCAGAGAAACATTTTCCAACATGACCGACGGAAAAACATTTCCATCACAATATCAAAAATGAAAATCGGTGATGTACCATCAACTGTTCCATCTTCGTTCTAAATAAAACGTTCCTGTACGATCTCCAAACAAAAATCGTACAATGTATGACCTTTAGACTAATGCATGTGTGACCCAGCTCAGGCTGCTGTGACTCTTCATTATGACGCCCACATGAGTGTGACAGGATTCAGACTCCAGCAAGACTAGCATGCTTCTGGAGACAAGTGCCAGGCTAATATATCCACAAGGATCCGTCTCTTCTGGTTGCAATCCAACTTACGGGACAAGAAGTGTGTTATTCGGTCACTGGGTAGGTGGCCACACCCTGACCAAGAACCTTTTCCTGCTGGAACAATGGCAGGAAAGAGCCTGTCTTCTGTGCTCAAAGGACACATGTAAGTACACAGGTGCTTCTAAAGCACCCAGTAAAGTGACATGCCAGTATGGGACCCGGGCTTAGCATGTATACCTTGTATGATTTGATGAAACGAGCGAACACTGGAAAGAACACAGAGGGCGGCGTTGTCTTTGGATTTTCTCCAAAGTAAAGCACCACAGCTGCGTATGCTTCCTGCAAAAGAAAAAAAAATGAGAGATCTGGAGATACTGCTCCCTTCTGAGGGCTTCTAGAACTTCACAAGTCTACATTTCCTGCAGGCACAGTGAAGGGAAGGGTGGGAGGGGAGGAATCACAGTGGGACGGAGTGCTAAAAATACCTAGACAGAACATTCAAATAAGGAAAAAACAACTGATAGAGGCAAACAATACACGCAACTGACAAATAAAAGCTGTTTTGTCACAAGCTAAGGAAGCAAGAGGAATGCCTTTATAGGCCAGCATGTACACCAAGTCTATTGCTGTATCTGCAAAAAAGGAAAACCATCTTGAATGTGGCCATCGAGCCTATTATGTACGTGCGTTATCTTTAAAGATGAACTCCAGGCACAAAAATGTTCATTTAAATATATTCCTATTTAGCCACAGATATATTTTGAATGAATCGAGTGGCTTTGCAAACCCAGATATTATCTTTTAAACGTAGCAGTGTCATCACTGGACTAAACTCTTTTTATTACAGGAAACTCCTGCACACAGGCTGCATGCTGGATTACTACAAACATGCAGAGGAAATACAAAAGACACCACAATCTAAATAACAATACACATGGCCACTTGTATTTGTGCATGTGATTTGCCAGGAGTTTAGCTTTAACCTCAGAATTATTACCATAATAGCTGGACTTCTACAGTTTAATAAAAGCTTATACTGACTCTGTGCAACAATTTGGGTTGGTGCTACACCAACGAAAAGGGAGATGGCGTAAGGAGCGGACGAGAAGGGAGATGGGGTGAGGAGCGGGAGATGGGGTGAGGAGCGGACGAGAAGGGAGATGGGGTGAGGAGCGGACGAGAAGGGAGATGGGGTGAGGAGCGGGAGATGGGGTGAGGAGCGGGAGA
>NW_017307344.1:227305-236607 GCF_000935625.1 Nanorana parkeri
ATAAGTGGTGAGAAGCATATGAGAAGGGAGATGGGGTGAGGAGCGGGAGATGGCGTAATGAGCGGACGAGAAGGGAGATGGGGTGAGGAGCGGGAGATGGGGTGAGGAGCGGACAAGAAGGGAGATGGGGTGAGGAGCGGGAGATGGGGTGAGGAGCGGACGAGAAGGGAGATGGACGAGAAGAGATACTAATATCGGTATCGGTGCATCCCTACTATTGATTAACATCTTCTAATTGCTCCATTTTGCTCTGTTAAATATAAATTTGAATACTTTTCATTACATCTGTTCAATAAGTGTAATTACATACCTGGTGATCACGCTAGAAATCTAGTGCGCCCCGTGATCTCCGCAATGTTACTCAAGCAGTGTTAACAACCCTATTTAGTTCTGCTAACATCTCCTCCTATGTTATGGAGATAGAGTAAGAGGAGTTCTGTAGTCCTAACATACTTCCTGTGCTAAGATGACAACAATGCTCAACCGTAGAAACAATACAGTGAGTGAATATTGTCACCCTAGGACAGGAAGTTACTGGCAGAATCATCAGGTAAAAATAAAGGGGGGAAAAGCCAGAAAAAATTATGACAAATGCAACCGCAAATATTAGTTACACACTATTTTGCAGTATATATGAATTAAAATGTTTTAATAGATGCATACTTTGCTTTTAATATTCGCGGTTTTAATGTACTAACCTCTGCTGTTCTGGCATCCTTCTGAAGCCTGTCCAGTTTCCCTTCATGAGCACTCACAAAGTTCCGGAGAACACTATTGTCATGGTGACTGCTCTCCTTGCGAATCAAGTCCATTCCTTTCCCGAGCTCCTTTATATCCATAAGGACAATTTCAAGAGACACTGGAAAAAGAAGAAACATGGCAATGTTTGACAATCGCAACTTAGGTTTTTATTGCTGGGTGTATCTCAGGTTACCCTTCACTCCCCTCAATAATCAAGTGACATTGTTGTATGAGTTAGGGAATGACAGGGAGTTATTGAGACAGAAGCGAGAGGAAATCTCCCAATTGAAGACACAGCTGTATTAGCTTGCCAGAAGTTCTAACCTTTCCCCTTTTATCCAAAAATACATATTTTGTGTGAAGAGGTAAAACACACATAGCCCAATAGAAAAGCCTCAAACAGTTTGTTGTAGTCACTAATGAAAGAAGATTTCTAATTGGCTGTAATGGACTGCTGCAGATTGCTATGTTCTTACCTGCTGCCGCCTTCTCCACAAAGTGAAGCTCATTGAAGAACGTGGCCACCTCTGCATACTTCTCCTTGGCAATCAACGCAATGTAGTTAAGCAATGTCATCTTCCTGTCTGTTGACTTTGTGTCTTGAAGCTACATCAGATAATGATTTGAAGTGCAAAGGAGAAATGCATTAAAGGTTATAGCCTTAGCTCTATAGATACAGAAAAAAGGCCCCTAGCAGGCAGCCAGTCCAGCTGCTGACATACCAAATCCAAGCTTTGCAGTTTGAACCCATAGACAGATCCTCTCTTGCTGCTGTTCATGTAGTTACCCAAAGCAAGGATTATCTGTAAAGAAGACAACAAAATGGTTGACAAATGTATAACGATTCCCCTGATATGTAGTATCGCAGTTTACTTGGGTCTTCTCTGACCCTCACTCACCTCCAGCATTTGTTTCAGTTTTGGAGAAGACTTGACTGAGGCAGAAGCTGCAATCACTGCATTCAGTTGCTAGGAAGAGTAAGTTTAATATATGAGAAAGTAGCGAATCATCATCTTTTCATGTTAAATCATTAAAATGGGACTTCAGAAACAGGTAAGGCAACATAAAACATAACTATGACTACGGAGAGGAGTGAATCCCAAAATAATATTTTGCATATACTGGCATCTGACGACCTCTACTCATATCTGCAAATAAAATGCTTTTAACAAGTACATTAACGGCAAAATGTCCCCCCTCCCCCCCATGCTAAGATAAGGACTTACCTTAAATCAGTGGTTCTCAACCTTTCTAGGGCCGGGACCCCTTGGTAACATTTGGCAAGTTGTGGTGACCCCCAACGGTAAAATTTAGGGTTGACGCGGCTGCTGCAGCGACATCTGGCAGCGTGGCGGGAGAACTGACACTGCTGCGTTAGGAGAGGGCTGAGGAGGACTCTCACCTAGCACAGCAGAAATCACACAGCGACCCACAGGTTGAGAACCACTGGTGTAACAGCTAAAATGGCAAACCATATAACACAAGCCGAGGGTGTCAGCTTTTATTATTAATAATAATGATGATAATCTAATAGCTATCTAATAGTGGGAGACTTCCGGCGACCCCTGGCAAATTGTCATTCGACCCCCGAAGGGGTCCCGACCCACAGGTTGAGAACCACTGCCTTAAATGATGCCTCTTGGTCCGATCGTCCTCTTCTTTATAGTAGTTTTCAGGATTCCCTCCAGTGCTGGTGTCGGTCTCTGATCCAGCGCCGACTCCTGTCTCTTCCTGTCCCACGGTGTCTGTGCGAGTGCATGCTGCTGCATTACCTTGTGTCTCTCCTTGTCTCCCGGCCAAAGATCTGTACTGCGCATGCGCCCGCCCCATGATTGCGGAGACACAGGTAAGTTTGAACCCTTTTGTAAACTTTTTTTTTATGTTTCTGCATATATCTACTGCTTACTAGCAGTATATATATATATAGATATAGATATCTAGGACAAACCTAGGACAAACCTCATAAGCCCTAGGGTCCTTCCCCACGTAGCACACCCCTATGCATGTATGTATGTATGTATACTATAATTTTTACAGCGGAGGTTCTGATCTGAGCTGCAGAGCTGATATTAGTAGCTACTGCAGCACTTAAAACAGATGTTTCTGCTAAGTGATTTCATTTTAAAGGTAAGCAGACATTGATGCATCGTATTTAGTGGCTGCTCTGCATCTATTCTTTTTTTAATTTTTTTTATGAGTTGAGGAAGCAAACTTCCTTGCTAGCCCTTACAGTATTAACTCCGTCCTCTCTCTGCTCTCCTTAATTTTCTTTTGTAAAAAAAAAAAAGTACGGTTATTATTGTTATTTTATTACTGTCATTTTATTGCATTAAAATGTTTTTTTGCATTTTATATTTCTCTATGTTTGCAGCATCAGTGTTAACTGAAAATCACTTTATTGTGTTTGTAAATACCGGCCACAAACACGTACCACAACCATGATTTTGCTGTCATGATAAATATAGCCTAAATACTTTGTCAGAAAAGGTATTTCACCATCTTTTCATGTTAAATTGTAAAATGTTATTTCAGCAACAACTAAGGCGATATAAAACATAACAATGATTAGGGAGAGGAGTGAATTCCTATTCTTGGTTAGGTTTTATAATGCCTTAGCTGTTTATGAAGTAACATTTTTAAGAAAACAAAAAATAAAATATGAAAAAAACATTTGACCAAGTTTACCATACTAATAAAAGCAACCTACAGATTTTGCATGGTGTGTCATTTCCAAGTTCTGCTACTCTGCTAGTCAACTAAATCTACTCTAGAAGATCTGTTGACAGGACCTCACTGCTTAAATATTAATTTTAATTACTTTATTACTTCAAGTAGAAGATATCACAAGGGATGGGATTAGAGCTGCAGCTAACGATTATTTTCAAAATCGATTAGTTAGCCGATTTTATTAGGTTCGATTAATCGGATAAACAATAAAATACATTTTAAAAAATGGCTCCAGTGATGGGACTACTAGTTTGTATTGAGGTTGTAGTCCATCACAGGAGCAAGCTTGGAGCGGTGGAAGTAAAAAAGAAAAAAAATAGTGTGGTGTGCAATATAGTGAAATGGAAAGTGTAAAATTATACAGCAATGAATGCAAAATGGCACCGGCTATAGAGGACTACAAATCCCAGCAATAGTACATTATACAGCGCAATGCAGAATATAACCAACTATAGAGGAGTGCTCCTCTATAGCTGGTGGAATTCCGCATGGTGCTGTATAATGTATTATTGCTGGGATTTGTAGTCCTCTATACAGCGCAGTGCAGAATACCACCAGCTATAGAGGAGTACAACAAATCCCAGCAATAGTACATTATACATACAGTGTATAATGTATTGCTAGGATTTGTATTCCTATGTATAATATACAGCACAATGTACCATCAGCTATAGAGGACTACAAATCCCAGCAATACATTATAGAGCACCATGTGGGGGAAAGTGCAGGCTTACCTGAGCAGTCTTGCTTCTGAGATCGGGTCTGTCTGTCGACGGCTGTCATCCCCCCACACCTGCTCCTCCTTACTACATCTCCCCGCGTCCCTGTGGATGTGGGCGGGCGGTGAGTGTGAGGCGGGAAGGAGGTGCGTTGTGTAAAGCGTGGATGCAGGTGGGCGGGTCTGGCAGCGATGAGCGTGATTTGGGGAGGAGGTGCGGCACGCAGCGTGTGTGTGGAGCGTGTGTGGAGCCGTGAACAGGGCCAACTGATCGGAAGCCGATTAATCGATTATTGAAAAAGTTGACAACTTTTTCAATAATCGATTATAATCGATTATGTCGATTAGTTGTTGCAGCCCTAGATGGGATTAAGGAGAGGGCCATAAAGGGAGGGGTTGAGAAGTGGAGGGTTGGAAAGTGCACAATTTACACAGGGGCCCATACATATGTAGCTATGACACTGATTAAAAATAACAGAATATTACAATTATCCAAGCAACAATTTAAACACTTAATACTCAACATTGCTTGGATCACTTTTTATAAACAATGTATACAATGGTATCAAGGTATGGAAGGCTCAATTAATCAGAAGCCTGGAGCACTATTGCAGGGAAAAGAGCTGGTAGTAGCCAGTGACTTCATACCGGTGTTAGCAGCTGCAGGTTCTCACTGAAATTGCCCATGAATGTCATGATTGACATCCTTTGAGAGAGACGCTCCACTTTGCTGAAGTGCATCATGAATCTGTCCTCGTCAGAGAGGTCGTCAAGAGGCTTACGCTCCCGCTCATACTGTCTTAGCAACTTCACCTCTGCTTCTGTAGGTAAGAAGCGTACCAGACACTCCACAAAATCTACAGGCAATGTCTTCAAGTCGAACCTGGAGAGAAAGGACAAAGAATTTCAACGTATAACTTGAGGTCTATTAATGGATTAAAAAGAGTGAAAATCACTGACCTTATGCACCTCCTGTTAGACTCAGCATGGCCCTCCACCCATGCCCTTCGCACCCAACCGAAGTATGGTCCTCTCTACTTTTGGTTGACTATGCGATTGACCCACTTCCTGCACACTACCACCTCCACGCGTAGTGCCCACAGACCTCTTAACCCTTTTGAGCAAACCTCTACTCAATCGGGTACCCCCCGCCATACACTTAAATTCTGCTACAAACAACTGATCCAACCGACTGAATCCCCACTCCTATGGTTACTATCGAGAAGGGAGGAGGAACTCCAGATCAGTATAACCCCGGAGGCCGCGGTCAAACTACTCTATTTTAACGCTCCTCTATCAGCAATAGGTACCAGGAGTTGGGCTACAAGATAGTGACCAGATGGTACCGCACTCCACAGACCCTCCACTCATTATTTCCAGACTCCCCTGACCTCTGTTGGCGATGCCAGCAAACGTCAGCAGGCATGCTCCATATCTATTGGACCTGCCCGGCTCTCCGGCAGTTCTGGGACCAGGTATGCGCTCTCATTCAGAAATTTACGGATGCTCAGGTCCCCCGAGACCCTGCCTTCTTCCTACTGCATCACAATACTATCCCCCTCCGCACTTATGCCCACTCGCTCATCAGACACTTAGTCAACACGGCCCAGGCATGTATCCCGGCCCATTGGAAGAAACCCGAGCCCCCCCTCATCGGACAGGTCCTAGACCGCATCCATGATATATACCTCATGGAAGACACTCACATGCTCAATTAAACATAACACCGCATCATTTACCCGCACGTGGCTTCCCTGGATGGAGTACATACGGTCCCCTGAATACCTTACACTTAGATAGGATCCTAATGCTTCACACAGAGTGGGGATGCTAATCTTTGCTCCCTTCTGCTCTCACTCCTTTCTTCACCCTACCCCAACTCCCACCTCCGGCCGGACCCGGCCCTTTCCATCTTTCTTACTCTCTTTCCTCCTCCTCCCCCCCCCCCCCCACAAGCATATGTGCAGCCCGTACCTCAGAGTAGACCCACAATATCAGGGGGATGTTATTCCATCTACCATCTATTGAACTCTCTACACCCAACCCTGAGAGGGTGGGATGCCCCATTGCCCTATCGCTGTCCTTCTCAACGTACTGGTACAGCTGGCATTACAGATAGACAGCGCATCCAGAATGTATGACAATAACCCATCCTGCCTGTTCTCACAACCAAATGTTGATAATTATCTGTACAGTTGTAAACCCTACATCATGAACGATGTATCTATCTTGACGTTGATCAAGCACTGACTGGCGGAACGGACAGGGAGGGGGCGGGTACAGATGGCTCTGCCTCTAGATAGGCAGCACCAGCTGTCATTCACGCAGCTGGGTGGATCTCGACAGCATTGTCGGGATCGCATAGCTCGCGATATACTGAGCTTTGGGTCACGGTTGGAGGTTACTATATGTCCTCCCGTGACCCTTAAGAGAACTATGGGGAAAAACATTTACCCCATAGTTCTCTTTTAATAGTTAGCAACATGGCACAGACAGAGATGTACTATACACCACTATAATTGCACCATGGTATGATAAAAGCACATTTGTGGACTGTGTATGAACAGGGGGAGAGAGAAAACAAGGCTGAAGTTTAATGCATACATGTGGATAGCTTTACAGATCTCCTCTGTAGCCCTTCCAGCTTTTCGCAGAGTGATTGCCAGGTTCTTAGCTCGGTTTGCTTCTAAAAGGGTCACTTTACTCATAGACTTCTGGGAAGATTTATTCTTGGAGCACGTCACTTCAATGGCAGCTCCCTGTGCTTTGGTTTTGAACAGCTCTTCAAATTTATCCATATCCAGATCCTAAAAAATTAAAAATAAATACAATTTAAAAAAAAAACACCAATCTATATCCATTTTATATAAATCAGCTCCTCTATGTGTAACAGATACACAATGCTTAAAGAAAACAAACCCTTACTTCGGATTTAGTTCTCTTTTGGGTCAAAGGAGTTATATTTACTATTGCTCTCCTGGGAGCCCAAGTCAGGATCTAGCGGGCTACTGCCTGCTATTTGCTGACAGCGCAGAGCCACGCTGTAGCCGGGAAAGATCCCGACAATATTTTTGGGGTTCCACCCGCTGCTTGATTGACAGCTGGCTCTGCCTCTTCAGGGCCAGAGCCAGCTGCGACCACCCCTTCCCCATCTGCCTCTCCAATGAGCTCTGGAAAAACAGAGAGGGGAATCCCTGCGGATCCCTGTGCAAGGAGAAGAACGTGAGCTGAGCGATCAGTAGTATGCGATCGCTCAGTTCCCGAGCTATAGAGCCAGCGAGACACCTGCAGTTTTACACGCCGCTTCTAAGTATTGGGAAGAGTACATTTGATTCTTCCAATACTTCACCTTTATGAATGCTGAGTTTTATATTAAAATTGTAGACAGTATCAATAAAAGGAAATTTTTTAAGAAATCAGATTCAAGAGAAATGTGTTTTGGGGGAGGACCAGAGCCATTAAGAAGTAAATACAAGTGGCCCACTTATATGGTAATAAGTTGGAAATAGATGTAAAGGATAAAATAAAAGGTTTACTATTATGTACTAAAGAAATGTGTGCTGATGTGCTAATAAGGCACGGATAATGTGCAAAGCACTGTATACTAATGGGACCAGTAAGATCTCAGTTTATTGTAGTCAGATCATTGAAAGATTACTTCTGATTAGCTCCGATGAATTTCCTAATTTTGAGCATATCTCTGGCTATATGTTCTCTCTCACCTGTAATATCCTCTCATCATCCAGATCACTAAACACGGTGCCACTAATCTGGTTGGGTTTTAGAGCAGTCCAGTTAAACACAGGCAGACGGAACTTTGTTTTTATTGGCTTCTTGATCCTGATTGCTGAAATAAAATCAGAACAGAGGCAATACAAAAGATACTAGGTGATTGGGTGTGATTCTATAGATTGGACACAGTGCGGTGATATTTACCTGACAAACCAGTTGTGAGGATAACTGAAGGTGAGGAAGAAGGAAAAGGAGGTGGGGGAGGACACTTGCCTGCAGGTAAAATGAAATGGTTATATAGGTATAACATAAGCATACAAAAGGGAATTTAGGGAATCTGGTAATCAGAAACGCAATAAAACAGAACAACCCAAGAAATGACTGGTTTTCAAAAAACACAGAAACTTTATAAAAGACAACACTGTTTAGTGCATTGAGACAACTCTTGATACCACATTTGTAGAACATTACCCGGAGGATATACTGTACACATACAATGCATTTTCTTGGCCAAAAGGGAATTACAAGCGACTATAATGTGGTTCACATTTCCATGCTCTTTTATACTGGATTCTAATGATGAACTTTTGTTTGTAGCAACTAAGGAAGTGGATTATGCCAATTCATACTCATTTTTTGCAGGTGTTTAGGGTTATTTGGGATCTGACAGAGTTGCCCATTGTTACAAAGTGTATGGCATGTATAATGTCTGCTGCAGACTCTCTAGCCAGTTATATTTCCATGAGATGCTAGCAGAGGATTCACCTCAAGATTCCAGTAACAGTTAACTATTTAAGGTGCACAAGAAGTGCAATTCTTCATCTATTCCTATAGAGTATGTAGAAGGCTGGGGGCTCTGGAGTTGGGTTGGCAGAGGGATAAAGAACCAAGATCTCAGGAGAGTGCCCACCATCGTCCTACAGAGATTAAACCAGATGGCGCATCATTATACTTGACACATTTCACCCCAGACAGCTTTAGTCAGATTTTGCTATTCTGTATTATGGATCTCATATTTATTAAAAGCTTTGAGCAGAGAGTGTTTAGGGATCCTAGATCAGAGAGTTAGTCTTACTTCTGTGTACAACGACATTCTTTCATCAGTCTACCCTCATTAGGAGTGGGTGAACCATTGAGGCAATCTGATAGTATGAGGGGCATAGTGGAAGTCAAATGAGAATCTTTGCTATGGCATATGTTAATCTCTGTTAATAGCAGGGATAATATTTACTGTAGAGGATTACACAATTATGAACCAGTTTCAGTGCAAATGATTTAAAAAAGTAAAAGTGTTTAACAGTGCTATCCTTACTTGGCATTGGAGGAGGAGGTGGTGGTGGAGGTGGGGGAGGGGGTGGAGGTGGTGCTGCAGGTATAGGTGCTG
>NW_017307344.1:241257-273799 GCF_000935625.1 Nanorana parkeri
GTGGAGGTGGTGCTGCAGGTATAGGTGCTGGTGCAGGTGGTGGTGGGGGTGGAGGTGGTGGAAAGTCTGCAATTAAGGAAAGGTCTGCAGGTAGGCCAGCAAATGAGGAAGGGATGGTCCCAGCAGACCCATGCTTCTGCTGCTGTAAAGCATTAGCTTGCTCCAGCTGGCGAAGCTGTAGAAATGCTTCCTCCTTTTCTTTGATGATTCTCCTTAGCGTGTTCACCTGATGACTTGTGTTCTCATACGTTTCCTGGAGATACAGAGGGAGGGAAATGAATCAGCAAACCAAAAAAATGCCAATGATTCGGAAAAAAGGGGGGGCTCTGCTATATATAGTATTTCAACATAGGGCCATGCCAGGAAGAGACAGGTGGAAAAAACAGAATTTCCAAGCATCAAAACAGGTCCCAACACCATTACAAACGTAGCAGTATCCAAGAAAGGGATGTCGCACAACTAAATGGCAAATCTAAACAATGGATTTATTTTCTGCTGCAACGCAAACATAAAAAAGGTATACAAGTAGTCAGTAAAGTATGCTGAACATTTTGTCCATTTAAATATACTGTGTGAACACTGTTACATATGTGACATATTATAGTGTGAAATATTGCAGGAACAGCAGCAAGTCCAACTACTGTTCATGCAGTGTAGGAGAAATTTTAATCTGGGGACCTTGATTTTATTTTAGTAACTTTTATTAAATGGTTTTTAAAAACAGGAACCTAAGTAAACTTAAGAATGCTTTCAGTCAAAACAAGAAAAATGCAAAGTGCCATGACAGTGCAAAATAAGTGAATTCCCTTAGGTAGGTGACGCTTGGTGGGCTGGGTCAAGCCCTGGGATCTTGTATTTCTTGACTACTCAAAAGTGAGATGTTACTGCCATAATTCCAGACACTCCTGTCCACCTCGAAATGTTGGGCACTTCGGCCCACTTTTGTGTGCAGCAAAACTTTTTGTTACATCCCCAATGATATAGTTTTAAAAAACAAATTCCCACAAGGAAGACAGTAATAATGGGCAACAGGAGTGCAGAGCCTGGAACAAGCACAAACATCTCACCAATGGAGTCCCTACGACTCTCCAACATCTACCAAACAACTAAAAAAACTGTTTTGGGTGGACTTACCTTTTAAGATCTACTAGTCAAAGAGACATAAGCTTTCGGGGACAAGGATACAAATCTTCTTTAGTGCATCAGTGTAAACATTATTGTCTAGGGAAAATGCTGAAATGTGCACAAGTATGCGCATGGAGGTGTTGAGGTTTACATGTATTGTACACTTACTGTGGCCATATTGACCCTCTAAAGTTGATCACTGACATTTGACCATGATCTCCTTACAAAGAAGTGCTGCTTATACTCTGTCTTATCATAAAAATCTCCCAACCTCAGCCCCTTACTGCCAAGGGAGAGAGGGGCCAGACAGAAAAAATGCTTCAAGAAAGAATCACTCACAATGGCACAAAATAGAATTTTTTACTCTATATTTTCTTAATCATACAGTAGAGGACACAGGCAGCTTCAGAATTGACTGGGATAACCCCAAGCACAGAACAGATGGGTGGCCAACACAGCAAAACAACTAACGGGCCCATATAACAGAAAACAAGGGGAAAACCCCACCTTCAAGTACACCGTGAAGAAACTGAGCATTTCTTGGAGCGGGAGGGGTTATATTATTATTATTCAGGATTTATATAGTGCCAACAGTTTGTGCAGTGCCTATATGGGGTAATATGAAGGTCCTCATAGCTCTGGGCAGCGTCCAATCACCTGGAGATACCTACATATTACCCAGTCCTCTCTGAATCTTCCTGTGTCCCGTACTGTACAATTAAGAAAATATCCTAATACTGAAAGTGTTAGTAATTTCAATTTAAAATTTAAATATTTTTTAGCAAGATGTAAACAAATAGGGCAGACATACATACATACTAGGGATGCAATGATATCGATACTAGTATGAATGCCGATACTGAGTATTTGGGCGAGTACAAGTACTTGCCCAAATGCTTATAATACATATCCCGATAACGGAACTTCCGATATCAGGAAGCTGGGCGGCGAGTCATTACATGCTTCACGGCTTCCTGATTGGCCGGGAAGCTGGCTCCATGCCCCCTCGTCAACAGGGAGCATGGAGCTGGCTTCCCGGCCAATCATGAAGCCGAATCACGGGTAATGAATTCGCCGCCCGGCTCTCTGATTGGTCGGAAAGCTGGTCAATCAGGAAGCCAGGCGGCAAGTCATTATCCGCCCCCCTCCCTGATTAGCCAGAAAGCCGACTCCATGCTTCCTCGTCACCCGGCTAAGCAGGAAGCTGGGTGGTAAGTCATTACACGCCGCCCAGGTTCCCGATTGGTCAGAAAGCTGGCTCCATGCCTCCTTGCTACCTGGTGACAAGGGAGCATGGAGCCAGCTTTCCGGCTAATCAGGAAGTGGCAAGTCATTACACACCTCCTGGCTTCCTTAATGGGACTTCCGGTATCGGTATTTGGTATCGGCGAGTACCAAAAATGTTTTATCTGTACTTGTACTCCATATCGAAAAAACAGTATTGGTGCATCCCTAATACATACATACAATACTAAGAGTAAAGAATTGGTAAAGAAAACATTCCCCTAATTTTCTAAATAACTGACAAGAAAATAACTGGATTTGAAAACGAAAACGTTTTTATAAAAAGAGAAAAAAAAAGTAATAAAATAGCCGGCATGGGGAAAGGGTATTTTTGGTAATTCACGAAAGCATGAGATTTATTTATGGGGGAAACTTATGTGATGTAAGATGAAGTAAATAGTAATAGGAGTTCAGTACATGGATATTCCAGCATCCTGGGAAAACCCCAACAAGTCATGTGTGAAAAAAACAGAACCTCGAGGTTAAGAAACAAAAAGTGATTCTACAGCAGGAGAACGGTTATCAAAAACAAATCTCAAATGCTTAAAAACAAACATATGGAAGACCGAAGTAGCACTTGGATACTTTCATTTACCCCAGTGCAAAAATACCACAAGCATGAGAAAAATTTTGAAAAACACCCAAATGAACTGGGACAGAACATCTGCTTGTAAAGGCTATGTGGCTGTGCAGGGTTGTCCAGAGCCCAGCACAATACGGAAACCATGTGTTGTTGGTATGCCAGTCACAGGGGCTGCAAGAACTGGACGTTCTATGCAAACATATACCCATGAAGGATGACCGCTGTCATTTCAAGGCCAGGAATTTCTAGGTCGTGTTCTAGCAACCTGCAGTCTAATGCTGTGGTAGGAGAAACAGATTACAGCATACTCTGCAGCCACTGGCTCATACAGATTGCTTGAACTAGATCCTTCACAGCTGGAGGGTTGCAGGCTGAAAGATGCTGACAGGGACCATCCCTTAAAGCCAGGGTCAGCCAATATATATTTTTTCAATTCTGGATAGAGCAGTGCAGTGTTGCAACAGGACAAGAAATAAAGGGGACAGGGGTCTCTGGGACAATAATAGACAGACAGACAGACAGACAGACAGACAGACAGACAATCTCAGTGCATCTCCAGTACAAAAAGTGATGGGAAATGTCCTTAAAGGAGAACTATGGGGTCAGGGCTTTTCACCATAGTTCTCCTAAGGGTAACGGAGGACACAAACTAGCGTCCTCCCGTCACCCAAAGCTCAGTATACCACGAGCTACAACTCGCGGTATACTGAGCCCCCACAGCCGGAACGGATCCCAACAATTCTGTCTGGATCCACCCAGCTGCGTGAGTGACAGCTGGCTCTGCCTATCTAGAGGCAAAGCCAGCTGTACCCGCCCCCTCCCCCGTCCGTTCCGCCAGTCAGCGCTGGAGGATCGGACAGGGGAGGGGGGAATCCCTACAGGGAGCCGTGAGTGACAGTCACGGCTCTCTGCACGGATAGATCGAGAAGTGAGCGAGCGACGGTATGTGTTCGCTCACTTCCCGATCTACTGAGCCGACCTGTGACAGTTTCATGGTCACACGTCGGATCAGATTATGAGGATGAGTGAAAATCACTTGTCTCATAATTCTCCTTTTAGAAAGACAGAGACAGCAATAACAGTTTGACAGAAATTCTCTCTCCTTAACACTCTTGTCCAGTTGGGGCTGGAAGTGTGTTTCAGGAAATTAAGATTCATAGGTTGCTCATACATATTCTATATACACATCCATGTAGTTAGGTGTATCACAGTCTCCTTGTAGCTCACCCTAATTATGTCCAGCTCCTTCTCCCTCTGTAACAGAGTTTTTTCCAGCTCGGCCACTCGCATCATGTTCTCATTCTCCAGATCTAGCAGCTTTTCTGTCATCTTGAAGAAAATCATAATTACAGTTATTAGATCATTGTACAGCTCAGAATAAAAGTACCTACTGATATTGTCCTAGCAAGCAGCAACTATCTGCTCTAATATCACCAATCAAAAGTTAAAGGAATGCAGAGATTGGTTTCTTTCCTTTCTGCACTGAAGAAAATCCCTAAAAATCCCGTGCAAATACTCCAAGAAGGAAACATGATGCAATCTATGATATTCTGTCAGTTTCATGTGCGTTGTGGTTTAACTTGTGACCTTTGCTGATACAGTTTGTTTCTCTGGCATACAAGTTTTTGGGGGGAAATTAACCAACAGTTCAAGACTTTGTATGTGCCTTCATTTTTGTACAAGAATAGAACTGTCACTCTTATCTCAGGAATTACAAAATGTATCTTCATTTTAACACCTAAGCCAAATCACAAATGGTGGATTAAATAACGGATGAAGAGTAATAATATATTTTAATACCCATTTAGATATTAGACAGATTAAAGAGGCACCTCACACCAGTCAAACTCCTCAGTGCTCCCTTACCACTCCTGCCAATGGAGTGACATTGTTACTCCCCTTAGCGCCTGACATCTTGGATTTCAGTGCCAGCTGCAGTGAAGGCAGGAGTTACAAAAGAGCACTGGAAATGAGAGTATAACTGGGGCAGGTCCTTTACAAAGACCCTGCCACTTTGTCCTGCATAGGTGAGGTGACTATATCTTTTTATATTTAGGGGGTTATATCCCTAAACTGCTTACAAAAGCAAACTGTTAAGGAATTGTGACTTTTCTTCAATTGTCATTTGTTTCATGCTTGTTCCTAGTTAGTCATTTAGCAGTATTAAAGCCAGAGGAAGCCAGGTGACTAGGCATTAGAAACTGTATTGTGCAGTTAATGTATTTTTCTTGGTTTTTATCAACGATTTTAATTTTAATCAGGTAAATAGGACATTTTGAATATAAATATTACACATTTACCACTTGCACAAAGAACACGGTGTGCTCCACAACAAAGTTGGAGCTTTCTGGGTGTAGATTTACAGCTCTTATGTAGGGAGATCAGTTTAAGGACCAGTGTTTATAGGTTTTTGTTCACATTCGAACGGCTTCTTTCCCCATACAAGGCTATGGGCATGCAAAAGCACCTGATGCAGGCCACATGCAGGTCTTTAAAGTGTCAAAAGCATGCTGCATTTCCCCATTGACACAGGTCCTTACAAAGGCTATAGCGTAAAGCTAGGTTTTTGTTTAACCTACGGGCTGAACAAAAAATATAACCGATTCCTCCATCCATGCTAAACAGCATGGATTGACAAAACTCCCGCTGTGTCCTTTGTATTCTGAATGCAGCAGATGTGCCACTGTCAGAATACCCAAGTCAACTGGTTACCATCACTGTTCGCCCCCAAATTTTCCACCCAACTCCTTCAATTCCTGATCGAAGGATTATGGATGGTAGAGAGCCAAAAGAACAAAATTCATACAGTGTATGGCCAGCTGAAGTCACTAAAGAGGGCAATACCCTTACTTCTCTCCTAACAAAGATGTAATCATATGGCTTAGTCTGTTACTCTATGATATGTTCAAGCATACCGGCAGTGCTAGGCTGTCTATTAGAAAGCCCAACATGCTTTGCAAATTGTGTCATGGATGCACCCCATCTTATTTATTTATAAAATATTTTAAATCGATTATATATGATAAAAAATATCAACTCATCAAAGTCATAATCTTCAATTTTTTTTTAATAAAGTTGACCAAAAGTAATTTGCCCTTCCAACAATTCACCTGCAAATTATTATTACAGATGAGCTAATCTTTAATTGCTCCAAAATGATCCTGTTATATTGAGGCAGAGAAGACAAGGCAGATAGTAATGCGTGCCCAAGGATGTGATCAATCAGAATAAGAAAAAGTCTTTGTGCTCAGCAGGACAATGTAATGTAGTTACATTGTATCAACTGCCACTAGAGACTTCTCATGCATCATATTTTAATTGAACTAAACTGAGAAATGGTTCTCTTTACTTCAGCATTGAACTCCTAAAACAGACTAAATTTACATTGTGCACTGGATAAACGAGGAAGTGGAAAGAAATGCCACCAACAGCTTATACTGTACAAGAGGTTTGGGGGTTGTGGTGACACAATGTAGTTAAAGGTTATGTGTTTTTCCATAACATCCCACTAAAATGTCAGCTATTAGTAAACGTGATCTATAAGTGTTTAAAAAAAATGTTTGATTTTTCTTTTTTTTTTTACCCTGTATTAGAAGCATAACATTGGTAACATTGTATTCCTTATTTTTCTATTAGTCAACAATTTCCACATCTATGGAAATGAGAAAGAGCGGGGAAACTAGAGAAATTTTTTAGCATCCGGCCAGACTGTAGAGCCTGTCTGAAGGATTAAAGTGAATCAAAACTAAACTATCACACTGTTCCACTGGGATATAAATGCAGACACCCTGAGCTGCCCTTACATACCTTTAGCAGTCTTCATAGACAAGATCCAGGATACCTTAGGCGATATACTAACCGCAGCTAGGAAGTAAACATTTTGTGTGCCTACCACCCTTGCCTTCCTTTCCACCTTGGACCTATGTCTAATAGCAAGGTACAGGATGGAGCAGGCCAAAGTGCCTCCTAACTGAAGTTAGTGTTTGTATAGCAGAGTTACCTAGAAGACAGCTATAAGGTATGTACAAGCACCTCAGAATGCCTGTACTAACATTCTGCTAAAACTTTACTAGGTAAGAGGTCAATGCACATACACTTAAACATGTGGAATTTGCCAGCAAATAATTGGCTGCATTTCGCCATTTGCAGCATTTACTAATCAGCTTTATAAAATCAGATAGATGTTGCATCACAAAAATGTTGGCAGGAAAAAAAGTAAATTCACATACACTGAGTGGCCGGATTATTATGAACATCCCATCAGTACTTCGTTGGGCCACGAGATGACTTTGTTGGGCTGCCTCGTGACTACACGAGATGTTGAAAGGTGATGCGAGGAATCTGACACTGCACTGTTGCCCTTCTGTTGTCTTGTACCAGTCTTGCCACTCTCTCCGTTCTGCCCTAACATTGACTAGTCGCTGACGGCCACAATTCGCACGTTCAGACTAGGGTTGCACAGATACCAAGTACAGTACTCGGTACAAGTACGAGTACATGTACCGATACTTTTGAGCTCCAAGACTACACTAGAGAAAAATTCAAAAATTAGGAGGCAGCTGTCATCTGTAAGGAGCACACGGAGCTCCTGGGATTTGTACATCTCTGTTTTAATGTACGATTTTGTTTTTATAACTATAAATAAAGGGATGCGCAGATACCAGTTTTGCGAGTACGAGTACTGGTACTTGCTGAGTACTTACAAGTACAAGTACTGATACATTTTTGTTTATTGTCATGTGACAGTTTTTCTAAAACAATACAGACTAATGATTTCAGGACAGTGGTGGAGTGCCAGAGCCAGGTCCCAGTTGCAACTCTGGTAGTTCTCGTGAAAATGCCAAGTATCTGCACTGGTACTCAAAAAGTATCTGTGCATCCCTAGTTCAGACCCAGATTTTCGGCTGACAGTCCAGTCTTTAAACACTTTAACAACAGCTGCTCTTGATCATTTAATGAATTCTACTGTTTTGCTGATACTCACTCCATGGCTCGCGCCAACAATCATCCCACATTCAAAGACTGTTAAATCGCGTTGTTTACCCATATCTTCAGAAAAAAATCACTTCTACTGTCGTGGTAAACAACCTGCTTCCCTATTTATAATGGTCTGGCCCTCTAGCAACTTCAGCGCGAAATTATAGCTAATTTGCCTACACGCGTCAGGTGGTCATAATAAACTGGCCACTCAGTGTATATCTCCTATATATTTAGCTGGAGTTCAGCTTTAACCAGTATTTACTCTGCATATATTCAGAAGTTTTTCAGTCCTTTGGCATTGTAATGTAAATTGTATTGTACGGTCATCATGTATAAACCTGCTACATACGTACATGGGATAAATGTTCCTCCAATTCCTCTACTTTCTCGAGTGCAACATTCTTCGTCTCTGCATCTTCTAGCAGACCTCCTACATCAAACACATTGTCCAGATAGGCCTGAATTTGCACCTGCAATTTTTCACTTTCTGTGTGCTTAGATTTCTGCAGAGAATGAAAACACACAAAGTTAGGGCACAATGAAACATTAGAGGCATTCGAGACGTTCACTTCTGAGAAACATGTTGTCCTTACCTCCAGGAACTCTTCAAGGCCCAGCTTGGTAAACTCAAACTGAAGGTGAACACGAAAGTTCATATCTTCCACAGAATGGACAACAATGTTAATGAACTGCATACATGCAACCTGTGGGAGGCAAAGGTTTGTTTATCAGCAACAGAGGACAAGTCATAATCTATAATAATTACTATAGTCATCAACTGGGTGTTTGACCTACCATGAAATCGATATTACTGTCTTCATTCCTAAAATATTCCATGAGTTTCTCAAAACGATGCTTCTCCTTGCAGACCTAGAATTAACCAGAGAATATGAGGATACAGAAATATTTATGGGTAGAGCTCTAGTCACGGAGTACAAAAGACTCAGACCACTGGGTTAATGTAATATCATTGCCTACCTCTTTGAAGTTGTCAAAAGCAGACAGAATGATTTCATGTCCTCCCCGGACCAGACACACTGCAGCCAATAATTCCAGGACCAAAGCTTTAGTTCTGTTCAATAAGAAATAAATCATGTAACGAAGAAATCAGATATTCTTTGTGCAATTTGAATGTAATAGGTAGGTAGAAAATGGAATAGTTAGGTAGAACTGTGTAAGAGCTAGGATGAACTCAATGGAGATGGAGTCTTTTTTCAGCCTGACCAAATAAATATATACCAGTGTATTATATGCTTATACCAGTGTATTATATGCTTACATGTAACACACAGGAACATAAGGATTACATTTATAAAAAAAACATACCTTGGATTCTTGTTGTTTAAACTAAGGGCAATTTCATTGACAGCATGAGGGTGGGACATGACCAGATTGAAGCCATACTAAGAGAAGGAGAAGAAAAGAGAAAAAATTATGCACATATATATTGTATACTCTTCATACACCTAAAACACCATCCATATTTTGGTATCTTATAAATAGATGCATGTGTGTATATATTCTTTGGATAGAAGTAGATGGGTATACATTTTTAATATACATACATAGCTGCCTACATCCAAAAAACTGTATACACACAAATCTATTCATAGGATAACCAAAGTATGAATGATAGCCTGGGCTGCATGTTATATCATCACATCGATCACACCACATGTATACCTGGTAATTCATAATGGCGCGGAGGCACATGATGCACACATGTACATCGTCCTTCTGGCTGACCAATCTGGAGTTTTTCAGCGCTTTCTTTCCTGGCAGTGTATTGTAGCTGCTATTGGATGACAATGAGTACACACAAATAGTTGATTTAGGCAGTACGCTATGCATATCTCAAATTATCAGGCTCAATCACTTGGACAGTAGATATAGATTTGATTCTCCAGGACTACACTGGTATATACGTTAGTAGCAAAACAGAATGAATCAATGAAATGGATAAAAAGGTAGCTTTCCCTGATCGTGGATAGCTTTGAAAAGCACAGCATTATTATATAGAAATTTGACTTATGGCAGTAACACCCAAAAAATAAAAGGAATCATAAAAGGTGACAATCACCTTTTACTACTAAATTTGTATTTGTGAAAATTACATTACTTTTTGGTCCAGTAAATTATGATAATATAATGAGAAAAATTAGGCAAAAACACAAGCAGATCATATGCCATTATTTTCATCGATAACACTGTTTGTTTGTGGCTCACTATTATTATAACTGTGGCAAGTATACAAAACAAGTATGATATGGTGTATACCTATACTGGAAAGTCATATAATAACATATTGATGTAGAATCATCATATGTAGTCTTCATTGTATTTCTATGGACCCTTTGCCTTTCCAGGTGTTACTAGCCTTTTAATTTAACACCATCATGAAAAGAATAGTTCTGTAAGAATCACAAACACGGCATCTTGGCAGGATAGCTGCAAGGAACAATGGCAAGGAGCGGGCACACAAATACATACCGGAGCACAGACTGGCGGGCAGTGCGAGCGAGGCCGTTGGCGAAAGGGGCATGGAGGGCGTTGGGACTCTGCAGATCCTCGATGGATCTGCTCCAGGGTTTGGACTTTTCAACCAAGCCATCCTCCCCGTTTTCCAGGCCCTCAAAATCAAACCTACACCAAAGGGATACAAAGAAGCTTGAGCGGCCAAGGGAAAGACAGAGGAATGGATAAAGCAAAGCTACAAAGCAGCGGAAAAATGGTATCCAACCTGCTAGATATGCAATAGCTGCAGTGGCTGGCACCAACAGACAACAAACTGAGTAGCATATGTCAGACGGAAACTGTTACTTGGAACACATGCTGCTACTTCAGCATCAGGACACAAGAATTCACAGTGGATAATCATCAGCATTTTTTGTGCACAGATTTTCCTACTTGTGGTGTCTAGTGATGGCTCTCCCACATACATTCAGGAAAACAAATTCACTGACTGTACTTACATAACCGCGCACTGTGCAAATGAGAGATACTCCACCAAAACATCCAGGCCCCTGTTTTCATTATTCAAGAACTCACGCACCCACCTACAAGAAAAAGACAATGCTGTTAATTACTGCCCAGGAGAGGAAATTACATTTAGGAACACCTTGGGGAACACCATTCCACATACATGTGTTAACTTTGTTTTTTAAAGCCAGCAGAAGCCATGCTTGTGACCTTTATGGTTCAGGAAAAATTCTTTATGGTTTACAATTAGACTCCAGGCTGTCAGCCCAGTTATGGGGGTATAGTTATGAATCTATAAAGATTCCATATAATTGTGCTTTAGACTCACAAGACTCTGCCATACATTACATTATACAAAACCAGTCAAAACTATTTTAACAACAATCATGCAGCTAACACATTTCAGTTAGGTGAACACATGACTACATAGTTTAAACAGAATTCCCCACTGGAAAGGGAAGTCTTTTATCTAGAATTAAAATGATTTATTTTAAACCACTGCCATTGTATTGGTTGACTAAGTTTGGTGCTGTGCCTGCATAAACCTGTGTAAAACTACAGAACACAGTTAGCACTTGTAGCGCCCTCTGCTATGTCTCTAATAAATTTAGTTTATGTCTGGACTGTAGTCAGTCTGGATGCTGATTGCTCCGAGTTCTACAGGATTCCCTGAGTCTGGTGGATTGATTGTTTCCCCCTGTTGCTGGGTTGATCTATATGATCTTTTACTCTCTGCTCTAGTTATCTCTTCACACACCCATCTCCGACTCCTCACAGAACTGTCTATACCCTTCCATCTCATGTACCGTTCCACACACTCCAAATCTTGAAACCCTGAAATGCTTAAAACTCACTTCTGAAATCTTATCCAAGGTTCTTGTTTGTCACCAATTCAGCTGTTTCCTCTCCTACCATCCAAACTGAACTATCTGCTCTGATTGGAAGGGATCTCCAGGTATTTGTTTTTGCAATATAACCATATGTACCTGTCACCAGAAACCTTGTATGTATCTATATTACCTGCATTACGCATCCTTGTTTGTATCACTATGAACAGCACCGCATCAGATGACTGCGCTATTGAATGACAAGATTCTATAAGCTGGGGGGGGGGGTGAGGGGGCACGTGCCCCGGGTGCCACTTTAGGAGGGGTACCACTGGGTGTGTGGATGGAGCAACTCTGAGCCTTTTCCCCGGGTGACAGATTGCCTAGCTTCCACACTGCCTATAAGGATGTCTGTCTGTCACAGGCCAGACTTGCCTTCAGGACCATACTTTTCAATGATCAGATCGCTATAAGTTGTACTAATACTGGGGCAAAGCCCACATCTTCAGCCTAACCCGCAGTAATTACTCCAGAACTGGCACTGCTTCCATAAAGCTTGACAATGGCAACATCTGGCAATGTATGGAAGCCTCATCTGCAGCAAGCAATAGCCACATGACCAATATCTTCCCTTTAACTAGGCTATACTGTGAAGTACAATGTTTAATACATCACTGCTTATCATGTCTTATTTTCCTTTATCATCTGAAATCCAAAAACTGTGGATTAAAATGTAAGCTTAACTGACAAATACATATACATCACAGGATCCATACACAGAGCACCTATTGTCTGAGTACTTCCATATCTATCTAAAGTAAAAAGAATAGTAAACAGTCACTCCCCCTGCCACCCCCCCCCTGCAAACATGCACACAAAGGGTTCCTTTTCCTTTTTTTTATAAAAATTGGACTGGGCTATGCCATCTGACCAGTTTAGAGAGATACAGAGCCAAGCTCAATTCTTTTTCAGATTAAGTATTTATTGACAAGACCCTGTCAGGTTTAATGAGGTCAGTACATTCTATGAGGCTTTAAACTACCATCATTCTGCCGAAAGAAGATACACATGCCAAGTTATGAAAATCTATACAAACAAAGAGTGAAATCCAATTCAAAGGAAACCTGAGATGTCAGATCCCTCTTTGAAATAATTGTATGCTGCCCTAATAACATAGCAGCAGCAGGACACCAGCTCTAAAGAAAATCTACTATATAATAATGATGTTTCTTTTCAGAATGAAGAGAACAGTTCAGGCGGGGCATCTCCGGGTCTCTACATCACTGCTATGCACTCTGCCTTGAGTGAATGGATCAGGGCCCCAGCCATGTGAGTAACAAAATAAACAAATGTGAGCACTTCTCAGCTCACTGTTTTGTCTGGAGCGCAATTATCGAGCAGCTTCATTACATCATAGAAACATGTAGACCGTGATACTGGGAGGGCACAGGTCATTGCATATAAAACTTTAGCACTTGTATCATTCTGAAGCAAACATCACTTGAATCTGGTGAAGGAAATCTTGAAAGGACATTAAGATGATACAAGTACTGAAAACTTTGCTTTAAGTACAAAGAGCGCCCTCGTTTGTCGGAAAAGAATTCGAACTGTGAATCTGCTCAATTCTGAATATACCAAAAAATCAATTATTTGTCGGTGATACATGATGCACTCCAGATACCTAGGAAGAACGAGGGTACATGCACTTTGGCATCCTCAGCATCTGTTACAATGGTTTCTTTTATGGATGTAGCTTATATACAATCCACCCACACTACAAGGGTGACCAGGACTGCAGGATCTCATTTATTCTGGCATGAATTAGACATGCCAGCAATGGCATTCAGAAGAGCAAGAGGAGCCAAAAGGAAAGTTGATTTTTTCAAATGACACTGCACCTTAGTGATGTTGCAGCATTGTGGTCCTGCAAAATACTGTTCCACCACAAACAAATGCAGAGGGGATTTTGTTTGGGTAATACTTTAAAGATAAACCATACCATCTGGAGTGCTTCTTTACCCTCTCCCCTCTTGTTCTGGCTAGTGATGAAAGGTGTGAGAGCAGGTTCACACCATTTTCTGGACCAGATCTGGAACGCACTGTGTTGCGGTTTGCCACGGTTTTGTCGCATTTTTAAATCGTTCTATTTTAGGTCTTGCTGGGGGACCTCTGCAAGACCTACAGATAGCCAGGAAAAGAGCAGCGCAATGCTTGCACATAAGAGACATGAACTTTTCAGAGCTGCTCAAATGATCTTAGCTAGGGACAACCTGGGCACCAAAGCCTCTCCACTTGTCCATCTTCCTATTATTGTTCTTATATTGCGCCCACTTCAGCCATCATGGTTTCTATCTTCACAAAGTAGGAAGTCCAGGGGTGATAAGATCTTTCAAACCAACACTGGTCTGGAACAGACTGCGATGGTGTGAACTGAGGCCAAAAAGAGCACAGGGAAACATTGGGATACATTTTAGGTCTAGAAACAATCTGGTCTGGAGGTGGTCTGGAAGTGGTGTGAATGGGCCCTAAAAGTTTGATAAACTCCCTCTCCCCCTAACCAGTACCTGTACCTGTTGCCAGCTTACAGTTGAGGATGACTAGGCGCAGGATAGAACTGGGACATGGGCACGATAGGAAAGCTATACAAGTATCATGTGAACCCACAAAAACTTGGAAGCAGCTACCCAAGCAGCATTTTTGAGTAACCATGATGACATTAAAGAACACCTTGGTGTTGAACTTCCATTTGGTCGAATCTGAACTGTTATTGGATGCTGCAGTTCATGTGCATCTATCACTACTGAAAAGCCTCTGAGAAGTTTGGATTTCATATAAAAAATAAAGCATGTGCCTTTTCATCACATTATCTAGAATACGGCATTAATGGAAAACAGAAATTTCACGTATGTATGTGCAGTAAATCGTAAGAAAAACCAGCACTGTATGAGGTCATCTAACACATCTGTACCCACCTCCACAATCAGAGGTGTTATGGGGGCTGTGCTGGGGAATGTACGAGCAGCCCACTGGAGATGAATGATCTCATTGTGTACATGCAGAATCGTTCACAGCAGAAAAAGGTTATCAGGTCAGATAATAGACAGTATATTAATATAGTTAAATGAAAAGTGTGCACTGATCTATCCTTACTACCATATACAGCGTATACTCTGATGTAAACATGGTGACCTTGGATGTTATCTACCAGATGTAATCCACGGTGAAGTTAAAGCAAGAAAGTAAACTGGTGGATGTAAACACACTGGGGGGATTTATCAAAACTGGAACAAGCAGAATCTGGAGCAGTTGCCCATGGCAACCAATCAGCATCTATCTTCAGTTTGCCCAGGTAAGATTTGAAAATGAGAGAGAGAGAAGCTGATTGGCTGCAGTGCAAATCTGCTCCACATTTTTTCTGCTCCAGTTTTGATAAATTCCCCCCACTATATCTACGATACCATAAATGGGCCAGGTCCCGGGGAGGATGCGACTCCTGTGCAAATGTGCAGGAATTACCTCATTAAATGGCTACCCAATGGCTGAAGAGGACTTCGGAGAACCTGAAAGTGTAGGTGGTGGCAGCAGCGCTGAGTATCAGAGATCAGTCCGACTGTGCTGGAGACGGGCACACTTTAAAGGTAAGTGTGTCCTAATGTGCAAGTGTGCACAACATACTTGCACACTAGGGCAGAAACAAACAAAAATTGACACGAAATTCCGGAGTTAAATCTTAAAAATGCATTCAAGTACCTGAACTATTAACAAAAATGTATCTTATTTGTGTATCACTCAGCTTAGACCCTTAAATCATCTCTGAATTGGTGCCGACACTCTCCTTCCTTCTGGAGGGTGGCTACTTTTGTTCCCCATGGTCCCTATGTGTATTGTAAAGTAGCCACTGCTCCAAGCTCGTTCCCGGGATAGACTATAACTTCAATACAAATTAGTAAACTAAACATGAGATTGTAGTACATCACAGGAGTGATATTGGAGCGGTGGATACTTTTGCATTTTCAGACCCAGCCTGAGGCGGGGGTAACCGGGTGTAAACGGACACCCGTCCATTTACACATGGCTGCCCATAGACTAACATTAGGCATCCGATCGCGTCCATCTGAAAAACTGACAGGCAGACACTGAAGCGGCTGTGTGAAAGGGGCCTAAGAAGAGTGTCTGAGCCTAGACATCTAGTATTAGGAGGCTGGGGTATAGGAGATATGGGGACAAAGCGGTGGATGAAAGTCAGGTTTAAGGGGTATAAGTGAAAGACGATGAAAAGAAAGGGGAAAAGGCAGGAAAAGAGAGAGGGGCCATTCCCCACATTGTTGTGTACTATATTTTAATTATGGGGTTTTTTTCGTGTGACGCAAAGCAGAGGTAAAACAATATTAGGAGACATTGTGGTACAAAAGAATAATCCTTCACACTACTTTAGAGGAAAGCATACAAGTCCAAACATTCAGCTCGTCTCCACAGCCATTTGTCACTGAAAACTGGAAATAAACCTATCCTGACCACTATTTTTATTTTAGAGACGTTCGTGTCACTATTTTCTTTCCACAATGTCCTTTTCAGTCCTAACATCACTTGTGTATCATAGATGAAACACTACGGATTTGACAGCTGTTTTGTTTTGTTCTTTTCCAATGAACCTCTCTGAATTTTCATCTTTCTTCTGTGGGAAATGTCAAACAACTGGAAGAAAATCAGTCTGTGTCCGACAGCGGGATTGCTGAATCGTTATTCTTCAGAATACAATTGTTTTCTTTCCTCTCTTGAACACTGTCAGATTTATTGGGATTAATAGAATGTCTTCTCCTTGTATCTGTCATCCAGGCTCTGGCACATGACTCAGTCTGACAGTAGAGCTGCTGAGGACTTTTTCCTCTCCCAGGCCAGCGGCCGCCTATTTCCTGTCTGCTACCTCCCCAGTCCCCACACCACCTCCTGCTCATTTCCTGTCTGACTACAGGCTCTATTTCTGGGGATGCTTTCAGCTGACGTATGCAGAGCTCTCAGCTCGAGTCCTACCTAAATGATGCCAAAACTTTTTTTTCCCCCCTTTCTTCTACACATATTCAGGTTACATTATTCCCACACACTCTGTAGCTCAAGACACTCTTATTTCCAGGATGACAAAGCTAAAGATAAAAATGAGCTCCCTACAGCAACAGCGATTGTGTCTATTAAAATGTACGCTTACCTCTCTAGCTTGGAGAATGAACAATTACTGCATCACGTGAAGGGAATGTATCAAATCTGGTGCACACAGAATCTGGAGCAGTTGCCCGCGGCAACTAATCAGCTTCTATCATTATTTTCAAAGCTTCACTGTACAAAGTGAAGAGAAAAGCTAATTGGTTGCCATGGGCAACAGCCCCAGATTCTGTCTGCTTCCATTTTGATAAATTCCCCCTATTATGCTTTATATTTTAAAACAGGATATGCTCAGGCACATTTATGCGATTGGGTTCAGTATAAAAAAGGGAGAAGTGAGCATCACTCGAGTAAATTCCCTTTTGTAATGCATCTAAGTAGTCTGCTAGCTTTGTTAGTTAAATGCCAGGCTGCAGATAAAGCTAGCATACTACTCTCATGCATTACAAAAGGGAATTTTAGATGGCTATACACTAATATTTTTTTTCACTCAACCTGCGGGCTGAACAAAGAAGACCTTACAGAGTCCTCCATCAACACTTAAGAGCGTTGATCGAGGAATCTCCCTCTGTCTTCAATGTATCCTGACAGGGACCAGCGGCCTGAAAAGAGCCAGCAGCTAACTAGCTGCCGGCTCTCTTCATTTTAAGATTTCCTTTGACCTGCTCTTTTGATTAGCTGATCGTGGGATGCCGGCTGAAAGGATGCAGACAGTAGCACCCACTGTGCAAATTTTTGCCGGTTCATCAAGAATCAGCCAAAATTCGCAGTGCATGGCCAACTTTAATCTAGAGACAAATCTATAACTTTACTCCTTCAAAAAAGCACCGGTCAGGCCTGATTTTCAGTATGCAGTTCAGTTTTGGTTAGGGGTGCACCGATACCGTTTTTTGGTATCAAGTACCGATATATATTTTTTTGGTACTTGCCAATACCGAGTAGGGATACCAAAAGTCCCAATAAGGAAGCTGGGTGACGTGTAATGACTCGCTGCTCGGCTTCCTGATTAGCCGGGAAGCAGTCTCCATGTTCCCTCGTCACCAGGTGACAAGGAAGCATTGAGCAGGCTTTCTGCCCAATCAGGAAGCTGGGGGGGCAGGTAATGACTCGCTACCTGGCTTCCCAATTGGCCAGCTTCCCAGCCAATCAGAAAGCCGGCGGCAAGTCATTACACACCACCCGACTTCCTGATTGGCCGGGAAGCCGGCTCTATGCATCTCCTCAAATAGTGACGAGAGAGCATGGAGCCAGCTTTCTGGCCAATCGGTAAGCCGGGGGGTGGGTAATGACTCGCCCCCCAGCTTCCTGATTGGCCGGAAAGCCATCTCTATGCTCCCCGGTGACGAGGGAGCATGGAGTGGGTTTCCCGGACAATCAGGAAGCCGGGCAGCGTGTAATGACTGGCTACGCGGCTTCCTGATACCGGAAGTTTCGTTATCGGGGAAGGTATCGAAGCATTTTGGCGAGTACTCGCCCAAACACTCGGTATCGGCACCAATACCAATATTGGTATCAGTGCATCCCTAGTTTTGGTACCCGATCCAAAGACATATGTCCTCAAACTAGAAAGCTCAGAGAAGGGCAACAAACTTAATAAGAGGACTGGAGGACCTCAGCTATGAGGAACAATTACTAAAATGACACTTAATCACCCTGAGGAAGAGGCATCTAAGATGGGATATGATCACAATGTACAAGGTTTTCAAATGTGATTGTAGCATCAGTAATAAACTATATACTCCCCGATTCCAGAGGAAGACACATGACCACCACCTGAGTTTGGGTGAAAAGAGGTTTAATCTCAAACAGCGTAATGGATTCTTTACAGTTAGAGAGGTGAAAATGTGGAACTCCCTTCCCAAGGTAGTTGTATCAGCTGAGAGTATAGATAACGTAAAAAAACTTTTAGATGTCTTCGTCATACAATATATATCCCAATAAATCTCAATATACATGGAATTCCTAGCAACTCTTACACACACGTCAAACTGGATGGACCTGTGTCATTAACCTTCCCAACCATGTAACTTGCAAACGTTTGCTAGACTATGCACTTAACAAGCACCAAGATTGCTTGTAATCACATGCAGAGATTCGCTGAAATATATCACTGTTCCTTTTCTACAAGGAAGTGGTAAGTACCTTCTGACATACACGACACTGCACATCATACTTTCAGCATAAGAGAGGAAGAGTCAATTGTATCAGTAACCACAGATAGGATTTTTGTACTCACCATAAAATCCTTTTCTCTGCGTTCATCGAAGGACACAGTCGGATCCTTAGGATCTTCACGGTGAAGATCCTAAGGATCTGGCTGTGTCCTTCAATGAATGCAGAGAAACTTTATTTTTGTAAGTCTTGGGGAAGAATTAGAAGTATATCTGTGGCTCCGTTAGAGATTCGTTCACTTCCTGTCTGCTATAAAGATTTTCACAGCACAGGAAGTGAGGGTAAATCTAACGAAGCCCTGTATAGCGGTAAAACCCCATTCTATTCTGTGCATCTACACCCACAAATAAAAATGTAATATATTGCAGCTTACCACTCCTTAGATGTAGTGGCTGCATTAGTTTTCTTTTCTGAAGCTTATTTGCTATTATTGATACCTGTGAGTAAACAAACTTCTTGTCCCAGGGTGGCAACATTTACACCTCCACTCTATCTTTGTTCATCTCCATTACATGGGGGCTGATAAGCTTGTCTGTGCTTTAAAAGGACATGGCAAGGGTATGGCATTTGTGGCAACATGAACATGTATTTTCTGTACTCGCTGAAAATGTTCTCGGTCTAAAATAAGAAAACTAGTGCAGTCACCACATCAAAGGACTGGTAAGCTGCAATATATTACAGTTTTGGTTTTACCTAAATAATAAAAAGTCCCAGCTGTGCAGTGATTCGGGCAAGGTTGGCCAGAACTCTATCTGCCCATCATTCCTGGTGGGACTCCCCAGATGTCCAGATAGATATTGTGTTGCCCCTAGCAACTAGATTCTATTTTTCATGCCAGATCTACGAATTGGAGAATCTTAAAGACTATTTAAGGCAATAGAGTTTGTTTTTTAAGCATTTCATCATGATTTTTAATAAGTGTTAAAAAGTGGAAATTGTTCTTATTGGTGAAAGCCTCCAACTGTCCTTTCCTACAGCAAGTTTGATCATGGCAAGCAACATGTGATTGGCATGTTATGTCCAATAAAACCACTTTTTCTATAAACCAACTTACATACATGGGGGTTCACCATGTGCTCAGTAGTCACTGACCTACATACAGAAAAGCCCAGTCATAAAAATATAAAACCTAAAATACTGCAACCAGTCTAACTGAAGCTTTCATTTACTATTCTATTTTGGCAGGGACATCCCCAAACTATTCGCAGCCTGAGGCAGAGGGAATGGGGTGTTTAGGGGATGGTGTTGGTGGGGGTGCACAGTACCTTGATCCAGCGTCCTGCACAGCTCAGTGATGTTGCTGGTTGACAGGAGCTGCTCGGGTCACCAGCCAGAGCATCCCACTCAGCTCCTGGTAACCAGTGACATCAGTGAGTTGTGCGGAATGCCGGACAGAGCCTCCCAGATTGCTTACAGCTCTTAGTAACCTGGGGGCTCTGGCCAGAAAGGTACACTTGCTGATAGCCCCCTCCCAAGTGACCCAATGAGATGTTGCCCGAGGAAACAGCCTCATTATAGGGACGGCCTTGTGTTTAGGTAAAAGTATGGTAAATGAATGGTTGATGCAGGTCACATTCATGCTTTTCTTTTTCTAGTGCTGATGAATTATCCTCAGTACCGTAAAGGTGGCCAGAGACAAGGGAATACAATTACTTAAAGGAGAACTATGAGATGAGTGATTTCCACTCACCTCATAGTTCTAAGCCTACCTGTGACAATGAGACTGTCACAGGTCGGCTCAGTAGATCGGGAGGTGAGGTAACACATACCGGGTTCGCTCACCTCTCAATCCTGTCACGGCTCTCTGCCGTGACAGGGGGAGGGGCTGGATTCCCCTCTCCCATCTGCCAGCGCTGACTGGCAGAACGGACGGCTGGGCGGATCCCGTCATCTACGTCGGGATCCGCTCCAGGTGCGGCGTCTCAGTATACCGCAAGCTGTAGCTCGCGATATACTGAGCTTAGGGTAACGGGAGGACGCTAGTTTGTGTCCTCCCGTTACCCTAAGGAGAATTATGGGGAAAAACACTGACCCCTAAGTTCTCCTTTAACAGTGAAATTATGAGAACAGGTCCTTTGATTACTCTCTATACCTGCCTAGGAGGAAGCCACCAGGAGCTTACTTATCAGTACAAATTAATGCAATATTTAACAATCCAATCCACTCAGTAGGTCATCACATTGAAAGCCAGGGATACACAGTGGACCATCGACACAACCATGAGGGTCTCAATCATAATTTGAATGCAGCATATGCAAGTATAACACGTGTGAAGATGCCACATGGAACTAGTATGAAAGAGCCCTGAATACATTCACTGCAATAATCAAATACAACCTGCAGGACATGATGGCAATCCTGTCTTTTTCATTTCCTTCCTCACTGTCACCATTCAGTCAATGTGCCAGTACACTTCTGAGAACATCCTGCCATTAAAAGCAAGACACCACCTGCAATGTTCCAAACAAGCTGTACTGTCCACAGATTCCTGACTAGAATACTCATATAGGTAAAATAAGCCCCATTCACATGGGGCTTCAGGTTGCTGCTGGGGATTATTGTGGCAGGAATCTTAGGGGTGTCCCTACAGATGTGTCTACTGTGCCCATTAATGTTAATGACAGGCTGACAGTGACTGTCCACGTGTAATCATACATGAAACTATGGATGTCCCGATACCGATACAAGCATCGGTAGCGGGCCCGAGACAGGGCATTTTGACAAGTACTTGTCAAAATCCCCCGATACATAGCGCCGAAGCTTGCGCTGTGTTTTTTTTTTTTCTTCACTCACCTTGACGAGTGTTGCGTCACTGCTGCTCCGGTGGGCGGTGCTCCCTGTTTGGCCCTAATTTAGGTGGCCGGCGAATGCCCAGAGGACCCCACTTGGAGCGACGCAACGCTCCTATTCAGCTCAGCTCAGACGAATTCCTTCAATGCTGGAGAGCAGCGGCGAGTAGGCGCTGGTCCGGTGGGAGGAGCTCCAGGTGGGGTCCTAATTTAGCTGGCCGGCTCCTCTGGGCAGTCGCCAGCCAGCTAAATTAGGACCCCCACCTGGAGCTCCTCCGACCGGACCAGCGCTGACTCGTCACTACTCTCCCGCACAGCGACGCACATCGTGAGCAGTGAGTGAGGGCAAGGGGGGTCCCTATTAAGCAGAGGATAATTGTAAATCTATTGTCTCCAGTGTATGTAGTACATATAGAGTAGTACATATAGAGTACACACTGCTAATACACTGCAGAGAATAGATTTACAATTATCCCCTACTAATATGAATGGGTTACATGATCTATAGTACATAGTATGTAGCCTTGTACTATGGATCATTTAACCTATTCATGTTAGCAGGGGAGAATTGTAAATCTATTGCTGTAGTGTATTCTATATGTACTGTACATGTACTACTTATATAGAGTACACTGCAACAATAGATTTACAATTCTCCCCTGCTAACATGAATAGGTTAAATCATGATCCATAGTACATAACATGTAGTTGTACTATGGATCATTTAAAGTCACCTGTCCCTTTAAGAAAAAGTATCAATAATTGGTATCGGCAAGTACATGAGGGGGAAGTACTTGTACTTGCTCCTGAAAAAGTGGTATCGGGACATCCCTACATGAAACCATTACTTGCAGTTCGGGATATATGCTTGTCCCTGGACACAGACAAATTGTATCCAGGGACAATCATCTATCCTGAATGGCAGGTAATCATTCGATTTACAATTACCGTATTTTCCGCTCCATAGGGCACACCGGTACATAGGACGCAGGCCGTTTCTGTCACAGAGTTCTGTTTTGGTGGACCTGTTTGTGACAGATTAGAAGTAATTGGATGTAAACAGGCACAAGTCCACTTACATCCGACTCCCAATAGACCCAACATGGGTCCAGTTCGTTCAGAACAGACATGGAGATCACAAAAGTAACATCTATTCCATACTGCTCTGATCAGCAGAAAATCTGTGCATGGAACCCGTGCAGATCGGAAAGGACGGCATCCACAAGAAAGGGGCCTTAAACGGTTTCATCAGAAAATGTACCTCAAAGCAGATCAACTGAATTATAAATACAACGTAATGTTCTACCAGGCCGGCACACATTCCAGCAGCCAGGCACCAAAATGAAAATTCTGCTAGCTCCCAATGTTTTAGGATTCATTACAAAATAATGTTCCTCACCTCCTGGAGGATTTTACACTTTACTAGCTGATGACTGATGACTAACCCCTACTCAATAACAGCAGCCAAACAACTTTTACAATCAATGGGTCTGTTTAAAGCAAATGAAAAGAAAATATGGGGTGGCAATTTACTACCCTTGTTAATCACGGTAAAAGAACAAACAATACATTTTAGGGGTTGTCTGTGAAGTCACAGAACACAGCCACAGCAAAAGCAATCATCAAACGAACATAAAAAACAAAATAACAATAAAGAAATTATACAACAAATTAAATGATACAATAAAAAATAACTGCAGGAGTTACTAGATGCAATGCTCTTGAGCCAGTAATTGTTCCAGGTAATGACAACTATGGCTACCACATGTATTAAATAAATATTATAACTGCAAAACATTTGGTACCATATACCGCAACACTATACTTGTAGGAGATATAGTCAAAAACATTCATAATCCACAAAGAAATATAACACGTTTCTGTAAATGCACTTTAAGTGAAACTATGGACATTAAAAATTGTATATATTCTTAACAAGCAGTAAAGAACAACTTTATCCAAGCCCTCACTGACCCTCTAACTACAAGAAATGTGAAGTAATTCATCATCAAAGATCACAACATACACTCTAAGAGCTTGTTTAAACCAGGTGTGTTGAGCTTGTGTAGATCAGCAAGATCAATGCAAGCTCAACACCAAGACACTGAGAAAACAATTGTTCTCTATATGCCCTATTCACACTATACAAGGTGCAACGGGGAGCATATGTACCATGTCTGCATTTTTACGCAACATAACAAAAATGCTAACACAGCCCAAAGTACCTACCGAAATACAAAAAAAATAATATTTTTTTCAAATGTTCACCCTTGATGTGGCCTATACAGGGCAAATTCAGTTCAGCATGCAGTAAAATGCAATGCATTAAGAACACATGTCAATGTGCGTGCATTTTTATGTGTGTGGTGCTGTGAATGAGCTCTAAAGCCAGGTTTCAGTCAGTTTCTAACACCTTACAAGCACCTACTGTATGTTTACACTAGGAGGCTGACAGACTACCTAGGGTCTGCTCTTCATAGAAAATACAGGAAAAAGAGTTGCAATTTCAGCACCTTTCCTGTAAATTTTGACAATAAATTCTCCACAATTCCTACAGCTACAGAGATGAATGAGTGCCTATTTTAAAGTGCTTTCAATGCTTATTCAAAATATGCAAATACTTTAACCCCTTTGTGATGGGAGATGTACATTGTACGTCCCCGTCACTGAGTGCCCTAATGACTGCTCAGGTACACTGATCAGCAACAGTTGGTGACCCAATCCTGAGAACAATATCTGACATGCGGGCAGTCACCAAGGAAAGCACTTACTAATTTGCATACAAGATATGCTATACTGAAATACACGCAGAAGAAATGTGATGATTATATTACCTTCAGGTAATCTTATAAGATCTCAAACTTTGACAAAACATTATACAGTCGACCTTTAAGGATAATTTTTTGTTACTCACCCTATGTGATTTGTTCGCAATGATATTTCCAGTTCACGCAAAACCTTTGTAGATTCTTGGACCCGCCTTCGAAATTTCTAATATGTGAAAAAGAAAACAAATATCAAAATTGACATGCAAAATAGGCAGCTACAGAGGCAAATACTAAATAGCAAATTACTTGGCTGATTGCTGACCATGTCTCAAAGAATAAATCGCATCACATGGTTTATTATTGATAAGGCCTGTCTACAGTCAAAAATACCACCAACACACACACACACACACACACACACAAATTGCATTTGCCATAATTATGTCTTTTTTTTTTTATTAATCCCAATAAGATATCAGGGAGACAATTGACATTTAATGCGCCAAGGTGACAAAGATCTCTGACCATTTTTTCTTTCGGGATGTCTTAAGAAACAGCCATGGTATGCATCCTGTGATAACAGAAGCCGATTTGCTGATCCAAAAGTAGTCAAGACACCACAATTCTTCACCAAACACTTATTGATTAAAATACAGTCAGCGACATATTGTTATCCCCGTCTGATGATCGCCCACCTATATAAAACACGTTTCACCTATGTGGGCTTAGTCGTAGAGACAGCACCTGTGATGAGCCTGAGCGCTGGAGCTTGGATCTGGCGAGAACAGTGGGAATTCCTCTTGTATTTGAGAAGCCCATTTGCATTACTGTAAAAACACCTCTTTTTCCATAAAAAGGTGAATGATCAAGCCCCACTCCAATGGAGGTTGGAAGGCCTTTTTGTGCAATCATGAGGACCACTGGAGGTCAGAGGCTGGTATTAAACACAGAGGTTTTCCAGCCTACCTCTTTAGAGTTCACATACAGCCTAAGCGTCCCAAGAGATGCCTAAATAGTACGCGTTGCAATTATCAGGTCATTCAGGACCACCATCATATTTTCAGCAGAATAAATAAATACACCACAAAATGGACATTTATAGAACATTACCTTTCGTGTGACTCCAGGGTCTAGGAATGATTGTAGTTTTTGGATGTAAGTGTGCGGGGGGTTTTTCACTTGAAACCGTTCCTATTGAAAACACACAGAATGTAAAATTTGCTTAACATATGCATTGATGAAGAAAGGTTCATGGAATGCAAACAAAAGTATCGAGTGCAATTTAATTTACTATAAATTAGTAAAACGAATGAATTCATGTGTGTATCACTAAAGCTTTCAGGACTACTATATACTATGAAGGTCAAGTGAAAATGCAGACAGCTTCAATTGAAAATGACAGGTTCTTTCGAAAACGCCCACATCCCAATTCATTAATACTCAACTTCCCCATGCTCCACCACTCCACTCCTTTGTCAAGGAAGAACCTTGTTTAAGCTTCATGGCATATGGTGTCAGAGCTTACACATGGTTAATGTGTGCCTTCCCTTCCTCACATAAAAGTGTCCGGGCCTGGTGATTGGCCACTAGACCCAAGCACTACATCCTTGGAGGAGGTCACATGCTCCTTTATGTCTGGAAGAACCAGGTATTTACCAAAGCTTTCATGAAGCAGTGGAGAGGTGGGGTAGAGCACTGAAGTTCAGTTAAGTGGTGGGATTCTGAATGAGCAAAGTGACATTCTCTTCTTTAAGTAGCCTTAAACCAGTTATACTACTTTCTTTCCCGCTGCTTACCCGCAATGGTGACTACAACCCTTCAGAAACCTACCTGCTTGCATTTATTCACCAACTCTTCTTGGTTTCAGGACTCACCCAGGGAGATTTCTCTGTAAGCCAGAGGTGCACATATTAGCTGCCATGCCTTAGCAACCAAACAGTGCCTCTGCCTCATGTAGAATCACAACCAGGTTTCCCTCCAGCCATGAGTCAGACCAAGAAGCATCAGGGAAGAATTGGGCTGTTCATACCTGGAGACAGCCTGGTCCCGTAAAGGTCTGAGGGGGTCTTACGAGCAATCTTTGGTAGGTAACAGCAAGGATGGGGTAAGGGAGGTGAACTAGTAAAATGGGTTTAGGTCCTTTTAAAAGAGAACCTTTGAACCACAGGCAGTTGCATTATCATGCTGATTGAGTTCTCAAGCCCCCAGTAGCAACAAGTGTTTTTATGCATTGCATGCTGTGAAATTTAGTATTTCAACATAGTTCACATGTCAAACTGTTCCTGCTGAAGCCCTCCACAGAGAAGAGCAAAAAGGGCAGCGGACACCTCATAATTGCCCTTTTTATTAACAACTTTTTAAATAATTATGTGGGGATGTGTAGTCAGGGGGACAGACAAACAGGTATTTAAATTGAAAGCCTGTAGTCGGGCTTTAAACACGCCCCTATATATCAAAATCAGAACACCAACTTTTTCCTTTACTACATCTAGGGAAAGTTATTGTCTACTTTACCAGTCTATGTGCAGCCTCTATACAATGAATACACATACACTAGACTCCAGCTGTATTCCAGAAACCTTGGTTGCAAGAGGTGAAGTTAAGACTCTGATGACATCTAAAAACACAGTCCCAAGTAAAGGCATTATTGGTCACCTCAGTATAAATATCACATAGCAAAGGAACCAATTCGTAGTCACTGCACAATTCTCTGTATGAAGGCCTTGGGTGCTCTGTGCAAATATGACATGCAGACAAAATTGCTATGGTCGAGGCACACTCAGGACTAGGCCACATGTAATTTTCAAAGAAGCAGGTGATTGTGTGTATGACATTTTGATGGGATGCAGCCCACCTTTATCAACTATCACATATAAATATCTTAGAAAAAAAAAAGTCTTGAGCATACCTGGTCACAGATGAGATCCCACTTTTTTTCATTATCGTACTGTCGCAAAAGTCGTGCTTTGTCTGGGGGAAGATTCATAGAACTCTAGAAGAAAAATGCAAAAAAACAGTTTAATAGTTGTGAAGATACACGGAAACAATGCATGAAATAAAACAATAAATGCTTTCTGCAATAAGTTTATGCTGACAGAAGTTCATTTCCACTTGCCATTTCCATTTGCAATAAACAGTTACTACTCCTCTAGGTAGAAAAAAAAATAGCTTTGTAATGAAACCATTTTCTATTTCTTACCCTGTGTTTTGAACCAGGGGAACCAATTTCCAGCTCTCTTGGCATCAGATAAGCCAGGGATGGACACATTGATAGATCCAGATATGTCTAATCAATACCTACAAGACCCTGGCTAGACCCTTGACTGCAGGAGAGAGTAAAGAGGTTTTAAACATAAAAACATGAAAGTGACACTAAACCTAGAGGAGTTAAATGTTAAAAATAAATTCACGTACCTTAACTACTAACAAAAATGTATCTTATTTGTGTATCACTCAGCTGTAGATCCTCAAATCATCTCTGAATTGGTGCTGACACTGTCCTTCCTTCTGGAGGGTGGCTACCTTTGTTCCCCATGGTCCCTGTGTATGTTGTAAAGTAGCCACCGCTCCAAGCTCGCTCCCGTGATGGACTACAATCTCATGTTTATTTTACTAATTTGTATTGAGATTGTAGTCCATCACAGGAGTGATGGCTACTTTGCAGCACACACAGGGACCATGGGGAACAAAAAGGTAGCCACCCTCCAGAAGGAAGGACAGTGTCAGCACACATAGATGATTTGAGGATCTACAGCCGACTGATACACAAATAAGATACATTTTTGTTAATAAGGTACTTTAATCCTGAGTTTAGTGTCACTTTCATGTTCAACTTTATGTTTAAAACCTCTCTAATCTCTCCTGCAGTCAAGGATCTTGTAGGTATTCCTTAGACATATGATCTAGTGATTTGGGTCTATTAATATGTCCATCCCTGGCTTATCTGGTGCCAAGAGAGGTAATTTCGACACCAATGGAGTTATTAAACAAGCAGTGCAAGTTGTAGAAATGCAAAGTGTGCCAATCTGTGGTGACCAATCAGCGTTCACTCCTTGCACTTGGCTCCTAGCACGGTAATTAGTAAATAAAGTCCATATAGCCATTTCTGAAGCAAATGTCTGCAATTGCAGGCACTCTCAGTGCGGGCTTCCATGAATGGCTGGTCCCAAAAAAGAAATGTAGTTATTAAAGAGTGGGTAAGAAAATGCTGTCTCTGGGACAAGAACTGAGACAAGGCCATTCCAGCAGGGACACAGAACACGTTGCAGTGGTTTGGGCAAAGCCAGACCTCTAAGATTTTTTTATTGCTGTCCTTCCACTCTGTCCAAACATTATAAAAGTTGTGATAATTTGCATACAGGTCTTTGACATCAAATCCCCATAACTGTAATGAGTACCTAAGATGCATTTTAATGTATACTTGTACTTTTATTATTCTTCTAAGGCTGGGCACACACCTTACAACCATCGCAAGACTTTTGTTGTGCGATGGTTGTAAGGTACGTAAAAAAACGTACAATCTGCCTATCTTGCATAGGCAGATCGTACTTGCGATGATCGCAAGCCACGCCCCCTGAGGGGCGGGCTTCCGATGACCGCAAAACCGAACGGGCAGTGTGCGCTTGCGCACACCGGCCCGTCCGGCTTTTATCTTACGAACATGCTACACACCCGCCGAACATCGTACGCTGCTCGGCGGGTTTTGAAACATGTTTGTAAGTTTAAAGTCGTGCGACCTTACAGTAGTAGAGGTCGCACGGCTTCCACACACCTTACGATAATCGTACGATCGCGGGATTTCCCACGATTATCGTAAGGTGTGTGGGGACCTTATCTCATTGCTGGTAACAGCAGCATAGCTCCCTGAGGCTGCTAATGAACATGCATTTCATGTATCCTTGTATTGCTGGTTTACACAATCTTGGAGATCACTAATTTTGTGTCTCTTTAATGAAAGCAGCATGTGATAATCATAAGTAGTTCACAAAACTATGAAAGGATTGTATGTATGTTCCAGATCCCATAACAGAGTGGACACATCAGAACTTTGATTCCTGGCAAACAAAATGGAATACCCAGCTCATCCCCAGCTCACACGCCCTAAGCTCCAGTCCACATTTGGAAAGCAGTGGTTTTGTTTGCGCCTGGCCTCAGCTATGACATGTTATTACTGTTGTAGAGGGAGTTTCCTGAATGGAGTGGTTATCAGATCAATCAGCAACGCATCTACTGTAGGCAAGAAATGTTCCCACACAGAACAATCTCACCGATTAGAGTCTCCAGAACGGTGCAGGAAAACACACTACAAAGCCTGGCACACTACATCCACCAGAGACAAAGACTAACCCTTAAAGATGAAATCCAGGCAGATCAAAAAGACACAAGGGAATGCAGATCTGTAATCAGTAAAGGGCAACTATGGGCATAAACATATAAATAAATCCGGATTTCTATATCAGATTTCCATAAGTTCTATCCCACTCCTAATAACCATATTGATCTAGAAGTTTGTAAACTCACTTATTGAAGATGCTTATAGGATGTAGTTTCCTAATGCCACAATTTCACTCAGCCCTGTGACTATGCAACACATATTCCTTGTGTCACCTCTATAACTATGCCTGCTCGGAACCACAATTTAATGTCTGAACAATGTAACATCATCATTGCTTGCTGGAAGCACTGCATGATGGGATAATGATGAGAAATATAAAGCACACTGGCAATCCAGAGAGATATTGGAAGTGATGGGCAGACAGAAGACATCACTCACTACATAAAAGGGATTGTTCTGAGTAAGATTTGAGCCAGAGCCAGCTGTGCCCGCCCTCTCCTCTCTGTCCCTCCAATGAGTGCTGGAGGAACTGAAAGGGGAGGGAAGATTCCCTGCAGGAAACAGGGCTTGTTCACACCAAATCCGGACCAGATCTGCATGAGTTTCTGCTTATGCAGTGCGTTTTGCTGCATTTGTGACGCAATCCGGTCCATGTTTTGTTTAGCCTAAAATGGGCTTTCAGTGCGTTCCAGGGAGTTTACATGCGCTTTGATGCATTTTGGTGCGTTTGCGTACGTTTTTGATGCATTTGCATGTGTTTTGGTGCGTTCCAGAGCAGAAAAAACATAGGGCATGCTGCAGTTTTGGTGTGAACTAGAGCCCAAAATACCATTGGAATACATTGGATGCATTTTTGATGCGTTCTATAACTGCACTGCTCCGCACTTGGTGTGAACAAGCCCTAATTGACAGTCACTGCTCTCTGCATGGAGGAGACTGTGAGCCGAGTGATCAACAGTTACAGCGCTCTCTCCCTCTCTCTCAGTTCTCGATATAGAGCTGCCGTGCGACATCTGCAGCATCTCACACTGGCTCTATGTATAGGGAAGAGAATATTTTACTCTCCCAATACATCCCCTTTAAGACATTTGAGTATTTTACTTTAAATAAAAATAGTGAGCGATATGTCGGTGACTACTGCTGACCTATCCTTTTGAAAATTCTAGTTGCCTGGCTTCAATACTTTCTTAGTACAGTACCCAAAGCATGTATGTAGGTCAGGAGTTATGATTTCACTGGCCAGATCAATGACTTTGAATTTACTGAAAGTAGAGACACCCGGCAACTTGCAATTGTAGATAGAGGTCATTAAAAGGAGAACTATGAGATGCAGTGATTTCCACTCACCTCATAGTTCTAGCCGACCTGCGACAATGAGAACCGGCGTCTCAGTATACCGCGAGCTGTAGCTCGCGGTATACTGAGCTTAGGGTGACGGGAGGACGCTAGTTTGTGTCCTCCCGTTACCCTAAGGAGAACTATGGGGAAAAACACTGAGCCCATAGTTCTCCTTTAATGGCAGCATACGAATGATCCTCATGACTGCTTTCCATCAAACTTCACATTGGCTACACACAGTACAATTTGCATGTCGTATTCTAGAGAAATTTCTATTGCACAACAGAAGACTGTAGAAAAAGTCTACAGAAAAGTAATGACATGGCATTTTTGGGGCATGGAATTCCCCATCATGTCACATGGGAAGATCACACGGATTTTATTCTACAATTGGAAGTCCATGAACAGTCATTATTAATATGACAAGGTCAGCGGATCCTGTCTACCACAAAACCTTCTGACCGCCACTGACTACACAGCTCTGGGATCACGGACATGTTGCAACTGCACAGGATTACTATCAAGAGAAGCTGCTTTCTAAAACTCGATTCACAAATGATGGCAATGTAGAAAGTGCTGCTGAAGATAATCAGGCAGCATGCTAAGAAAACAACGAGCTTCCCAAATGACAAAGATCTGTAAAAAGGGCTGCAGAGACCTCACGCTGGAAAGTACACTTCATATCCAACTTCTATGTGCTTCTATGTAATCCATCCGGGCAGAAATATTCTACACCCCTGCAGTGGGGCTACCACCTCAAGGGCAAGGGTTAACTGCTTGCTTTTGTCTAGAAGGAAAATAAAGATCTACTCGTCTGAACCTCAGAGCCGGACAGCTGCTACTCCGATCCATTCAGCCTGTCTCCTCCTCTGCTCCAGCTATGGTATGGCCCTCAGGATCCAATGTATACGATGTGATGACTCACAGGACCTTAGACTGATGGAGCAGAGGCGGAGACAGGCTGCAGGGACCAGTATAACAGCCAGACTGGAGGATCAGATGAGAATAACTTTATTTTCTTCCCTAGACCAAAACAATCATTTAACCCTTGCCGTGTGGGGGTAACCCGACTGCAAGGGGTAAGAATAGTTATGCCCAGAGTTCTTAAAAGTAAATGTTTCCCCTATCCAAAAATGTCCCTCTTTTGATCCCTTTTTGTCTGTTAAACATATTGAAAGCATTTTGTTATATCTGATGGAAGGGTG
>NW_017307344.1:273822-289671 GCF_000935625.1 Nanorana parkeri
AAGTCCTGTGGGCTGATAACATCCTGTGCTCTCTGCCAACTGTTATCGGTTAGTACTATTTCCAGTTATCTGGGGACTACAGAACACCTGCCCACATTTTATAGAGCAAATAAGAGGGAGTGTTCTGCAGTCCTGCCCCCCAAATATTATTTCTTTATTACAGGTATTTATATAGCGCCAACAATTTTACGCAGCACTTTACATAGTTGCACATTCACATCAGTCCCTACCCTCAAGGAGCTCACAATCTAAAGTCCCTATTTCACATGCATACATACTTACAGGGACAATTTTAGACAGGAGCCAATTAACCTTCCAGCATGTCTTTGTAGTGTGGGAGGAAACCAGAGTACCCGGAGGAAACCCACGCAAGCACAGGGGGAACATGCAAACTCCTTCAAACCAGAGACCCCCAGTGCTGCACGGCAGAAGCGCTAACCACTACACCACTGTGCTGCCCAAAAATACAGTTTGATAAATGAGTGGCGTCTCCCTACAACAGGAAGTGCGTTACTGGTAGGATCACTAGGTAAAAAACAAAAGAAAACTAATGCAGTCACCACATCGAGAGTGGTAAACTGCAATACATTACATTGTGTTCGTGTGCTTACATGCATTTGAACAACATTGATATCCTGTTCAGTTTAAAAACCAACCAATCTTTGAAACATACTGTTCTACAACCATATATGAGGAGAGGGAAAGTGTAAAATATTAAAAGATATAACTATTCCCTGAAGGCCCTACTCCTAGAGGTGAGAGACACATTCTTATGTATGCTGCCATTGATGACCACTGTTTCTCAAAATGCGAATTGCTTGGCTGCTTTACACGGACCATTAAGTTATTCAGTTGCTGTACGAGATGGAGGCTCTGGTCACCGAGGGTGGGGGGGCTGGTGTTGTAGGATAGGCCTCGCTCTGGCCGGTGTCCTGCCCAGCTCCTGGAAAGCAGTGATGTAACAGGACAGGATGCCGGCCACAGCATCCCAGATTGCTAAGAGTTGGATCGGGAGATGTGTATGGTCCTTACACATCTCCCAACCTGAAAACACTCTGGTATGAAAGAGGTGGCACAAAACATTGTGCAGCAGAATGGCCCCCCACATGACCCATAGAGATGCTGCCTGAGCCTCGGGCTTCCTCATTAAAAGGACAGCCCTGCCTGCGCTTCAAGGGTTAAGCGCTCTTTTTTTCCAGGGGACTAAAATAAAGCTGTTTTACTCACCTGAGGTCAGCGCTCACTTCTCCTCTCCGGATGTTGGAATGTCCTTCAGTGTCCTCCCATCTAATGCAGATCAATGGGCCTGCATAAGACGTGATGTCACCGGTCCTTAGACTAGTGGAGCGAAGGCTGCAGAGGATTGCAGGGGCCGGTCTAGCAGCCCGGACAAATGGTGGGAGTGAGGATCATATAAGTAAAACAGCTTTAACAGCGTTCCTTAGACATGAATGAGCACTTAACCCTTGCAGTACAGGGGCAGCCCCAATGCAAGGAAAAGTATTTAGTGTGTCTGGAGATGGAAACAACCAGAAAGGTAAGATATATCTTTTTAGGTATGCTGTGTGGATGGGAACAAACAAACATTCAGAGGGGTTTTCTCAAATTTGCCTGCAGAAGTGGAAATACCCTTTCAATTCTGCTGATGCTTGTCACTGATCTGTCTTCCCAGTTGTAGCCTTTAGAGGGCAGTAATGTACACCAAGTTATAGAGTGCAGGAATTTACAAAGAACAGGCTCTCTCTCTCTCCCATAGACTCTCTGGGTCAAACACTTCAAAATAACATTATTCAGATATATTCATTTTACTGCCCATGTGCCACCAGGTATTGTGGTTACAGCTCACGCTTTTCCTAAAAATCAGTAGAATAAAGTTCAGGATAACAGCTCCTATCTGAGAGAACACTATATATTGGCGAGGTAGCCTGCATTGTACCAGGACAGGGGCGGGCGTTTATGGAAAGGGTGGTAGAATGGTTACATTTATGTTCCCTCTTGCTAGGCTGGAGCACATCTGTGCCTGTTCCCTGAAAGGCCCAGCGCTCCCTCCTCAGCTCTAGCACTTTATATACACATCCCTGCTGCTTGTCTCAAATTCCAGATTCCCAAACCCACCTTTAAACATCCACCCCCTTCCACCTCAGCCCTGAAAAGTGCCCCTTCGGCAGTCGTGAGCCTGCAGACAATGAGTTATTTTCAGACGGAGCCTTCTAACAGAAGCCAGCTGGCCCATCACTGAGGGTGCAATGTTTTCAGAAATCACAAGCCCCCTCTGTGCAGGTTTAGCTGCTGCCTCTTCACTTCTCCTGATACTCTGTTCCCTCACCCTACCCCCATCTACAACTGAAATACTGCCAAAGCGGCAAGAAGAAAAGTAAAGCGGCGCATCATCCTCTAAAGGGGGCAATCTTCTGCTACTGCAGGGCAACAGGAAAATGGCCCACTTTGTTAGTTGTTGTGTTGCAGCCGACTACAACTAAAGAGAACACATAATCGGATACAAATGGCTTACATAGTCTAGTACACAAAAAGGAGTTTCAAGCATTAGACATTTTTGTAAACTCTATAGTGAGGCTGGTGAGTCACAGAAATATAGATTTTAAAAAGGAGGTGTTTTTTACATTTTGGCGCCAGGTCATTTCATGTGTTTATGTGCTTTTATATGAAAAATATATGGGCTTTTTTCTCATTGCTTAAGCCGCACAAATATGTAATTAAAATATATTCCTCAATAGCCACCAAGCTATAAATCCATGTTGTGTGCACCAAATGCCTTTGCAAACCCAGTTTTTACATTGTAAAAAGCAGTAATGACTCTTGCTTTCCTTAGTGGCTCCCACAAGGCTGTACTCCCAGGCTGTGCAGAATACTGGAAAATTATTGTGTGATGACCTCCTGTGAGCAGGTATGCAATGTTATCACACTCTGACTATTGTGACGCTTGGACATCTCCGGTGATATGCCTCATTGTAAAATTGTGTATTCACATACAGTCAAATTGATTTTTCTGTTGTATCTATAGCATTGTAACTACTGCCTCCTGAACCCGTGCAGGGGCCACTCAAGGGCCCTGTATTGTTTTATTGCACTATTGTCTAAAAGGATTATCTTTGTGCGTTCTCAATGCTTTTGTAAGTAATGTTTATTATATTTTCAATGTGTTAAAACTCAAAATGTAGTCTTTGAAAAAAGTAGTAATGATATCATCACTGTGCTGTAAAAAGCCTGTGCAGAGAGCAGTGCTGTGGGAGAGGCCCAGCAGGCTCCACCCACTACAGGCCACCGGCAGAAAACTGCAGGAGGGGGCTGATACAAGACCAGTCGCCCTGCACAAGGAGAGAGAGCAGCGATGACCAGTCTTTACAGGATTACCTGCATTAAGCCAAAGTTTCATGCAGGATTGCTGCACAGGATCGGGAAGAAATGGACTAAGCACACCCAAATTCAAGAAACACTATACATGCCTTGTGTATTTAGACCATATTTTCTTTTCCTGGAGTTCAGCTTTTCAGGATTAGACAACCCAAAAGTGGTATTTCAAATAAAAATGGAGTCTGGTGAGCTAAATCACAAGATTGAAGAAAATAGGTCACCAGCACTCCATAAGTTAAAATGAATGAGTCCTTTTAATGGACAATGATGTCACAGAAATCCAACATGGCTCATGTTGGATTTCTGTGACATCATTGTCCATTAAAAGGACTCATTCATTTTAACTTATGGAGTGCTGGTGACCTATTTTCTTCAATCTTGTGTTTTGCACGGTGCCATCCGTGAAGTTACTTCGAGCACCATTTATTTGATTGTTGGCCGGGACTGCTGAAAGGTGTGCGGAGGGCACCTCCATCAATTGCTGCTGGTGAGCTAAATCATTCACTGGATTATTAGCATTCATTCATAGTATTATTCACTATGGTTGCCTCCTTTTATATTCAAACTTCCTCCCCTGTCACTGCCCCAACATGCGATACTCCAATTAAAGCCCCTGCACTGACGCACACTTCTTCACTGGCTGACACTGCACAAACATGTACTACACCATTTTCCACATAGCAACCACATGCCCAATTTATTTATTACAGGTATTTATATAGCATCGACAATTTACGCAGTGCTTTACATTCACATCAGTCCCTGCTCACGAGGTGCTTACAATATAAGGTCCTCATCTCACATACATACATACATACATACATACATACATGGTCAATTTAGACAGTAGCCAATCAACCTACCAGCGTGTCTTTGGAGTGTGGAAGGAAACCGGAGTACCTATAGCAAAACCCACACAAGCACAGGGAGAGCATGCAAACTCCATGCAGATAGTGTACTGATAGTGCCCAATGCACACTATCCCTCTTGCCACCACTGCATAGACATGTACTACCCGACTCTCTGCCACTGCACCCACAAAAACTACCCAACTCTGCCACTGTACTGACACACAATTCCGTATTCATCACATTCAACAAACAGGAACACTTTTGCTAGTTTGTAGTAAATAAACCACAGGGAAAGTAACACCCCCTCACAACTTTCAAGATAAGTGGGCAGGCCTGGCAACTCTTTCCACCTTAAAGTGACACTAAACTCAGGAGTTACATCATAAAAATACATTAAAGTGTCTTAATTAAGAAAAATGTATCTTATTTGTGTATCACTCGGCTGTAGATTCTCAAATCATCATCTCTGAATTGGTGCTGACACTGTCCTTCCTGCTGGAGGGAGGCTACTTTTGTTCTCCCTGGTTCCTGTGTGTGTTGTAAAGTAGCCACCGCTCCAAGCAACAGAGATGATTTGAGGATCTACAGCCAAGTGATACACAAATAAGATATATTTTTGTTAAAAGTTAAAGTGGACCTTTACCCTTACCTGTAAAATAAACACAACTTTAGAAATGTTTAGTAATGACAATCTACAAACACAAACTTCTAGATAATTGCCGGCTTTGTATTCTTTGTATACCTTAGTTCTTCTGTCATCCCTAGTCATCTGGCAGTGGCCATGTTAACTAAGGGCAGATTAGTAGATCTCCATATACTTCCTGGATTACTGGTACGTGACTAGGACATGTGACCATGCACACCCTCTCAGGGGAGGAAAATGCCTTTCCGAGATCTCGTGAGATTAGATGAGATTTCCCAGCAATGCTCGGCTGATGACAAGGCAATCCCAGTGCGCATTGTTTTGGCAAACTGAAGTCATTTCACCCTTTCAAAGCAGGAAGTGAACACTCTGCAAGTGTAAGAATTTCAAAATCACAGCATTTTACACCTGACATGTCTATGTTATTATTAATCATCATACATAGAGGGATGTATTGGTAGAATTAGATTTTTGAGTGTAAAGGCCCGCTTTAAAGTACCTGAATGCATTTTTACGATTTAACTCCAGAGTTTAGGGTCACCTTAATCCAATGAGGATGACCAATAATGAACAAATTGCAATAATAAACCATAGCAACTGGATTTACTGTAGTCAGGTCAGTTAAGTCAATTTCTGAATGGTTGGTAGGAGTTACCATAATTTGTTGGTAGGAGTTACCGTAATCTGTTAACTGCTTTAATGAATAAGCCTGCACAGGTTGCTCTGAGAAGCACTGCTAAACAACTGTACAAGAAGAATATCATGACATGACATATGGGAATTTGCAGTCATCGCATTGCTAAGGCAGTCCTAGCATCCCATCTCTACTGGATGCCAGTGCCATAGAAACCTATAGGAAGTCTCAACCTTCCCCCCTTTCTCCACTGGATGTCAGACCCATGGAAAATAATAGAAGACTTGTCAGTCTCAGGAGATCAAGACACAAGTCGAATGTCCTTGAAGCTCTTAAATCCGGGATTTCAAGTGATATTCAGGGACACAAGGGCTTTGCATGAAAGATGTGCTAATAATATTTACTGCTGTCCATAGTAACCAATCAACTTCTTTCAGCCGTGAAGCACTGACAATGTCTGACTGGTTGACAAAGGCAACATCAAATTTTCTCATTAGCACTTTTCCTATATATGCCCCATAATGTGCAATGTACGTATTTACACATGTGCAATGTGCAGCCTTGCTTAATATGGAGTTTAACAGATTTTTAGAAAAAAGAGAATTTTGTTTAAAGCAAAACAATATTCCAACCATACTTTTTCAATTGATTTCCCATTGTAGCAAGGTTAAAATAAAACTCTGACATAAGTATTTATATGTAAATTCTTCACATGATCGGGAGAAGGCGCATCACATGGATGATAACTGCTCTAGGCTACCGGGAAGATTTACCAAGACATACCATAAACTCACATTTATTCCTCTTCACAAGTACCCTCGTGTATAAAAAGCTTTCTAAAAGAAAATGTGTTTCCCTCTGATGACGACAGTGATGGTTAGTCTCTTCCTTATATCATTCTGCTAGTACATGTTAAAGTGACATTAAAGTCAACCCCCCCCCCCAATCCTGCTTTAAGGGCTTCCCTTAAATGATGTCTCTTAATCCGATCATCTTCTTTACTTTCCTTTTCAGCTGTCCCTCCAGCGCTGCTGCGGGTCTCCGATCCAGCACCGACTCCTCTGTCCTCCTCTTTGCTCATGTCCCACGGAGTCTGTGCGGGTGCACGCTGCTCCATATACTTACCTTGTGTCTCTCCTCATCTCCTGGCCGAACATCTGAACTGCGCATGCGCCCGCCCCAAGATTCTCTGCGGCCGCCCGAGACATTTTCAGATGTTCGGAAGGGAGCGTGCGATGGAGAAACAGGTATAAACCCTTTGAAAAAGTGTATGGTTTTTTTTAATCGTTTTGCATATATCTACTGCTTGCTAGCAGTAGATCTTTGCAAAAGCATGCAAGGGTTTAATAACCCTTTAAGAAAAAAGAAATGGCAGAATTTGGTTGGTTGCCTTTGGGAACAAGAACACTTTTCCTACTTGAGGTTTAGTCTAAATGCATATTCTCAAAACAGCCTATGAGTTTTACATGACTGGGGTGGGAAATATGCTGTAGTTTGTGCCTCAGAGATCTCGCTATTTCCTAATCGGACAGAATACAAATTCTGCTATGGAAAGAAAAAAAAGACAGACTAGATTCTCAGAGCTCCTACCGATTCTTGTAAATACTAATTTGACCCCCTCGCTCCACTGTACACAGGCCACAGGCTCTACAGCATTAGGGATTCTCTAAAGGGCGTGAAGTTCCGGAAAAGATTTCTGAAGACAAAGGGTTTTACTAAATGTGTTTTAGTCTTTATTCATTTTTTCTGCATGTGTTAACTTGAATCATGTCCTGCTGGAACCACTACGAGGATCTAACATACATAAAACAATGACTAAAATCATGCCAACAGTACAGCAGCCTAACCTGATTCTGCCTGGAAAGGACACTGGTAATTCAATCTTGCCAATGCAGTAATAGATTTGTTCTTGTACAACAGCAATTACCATAATGGGCAGTAGTAAATGCATTACAATACAATGCACAGACACACTGGGAGAGGATCATCAGCTTCTGAACTCCAGGTCTCAATATATCATTCTACTGTTAGGAGATCTCAAACCTGCATTGGCTCCGACCTGTAGCAATATCTGGACATCATAAACCGGATCGGATTGGTGTTTTAGACTACAGACATTATAGTGTCACCCAACTTGGCTGAAAAGTCTTTGGGCTTCGTTCACAGAAGTGCTGGATGTAAAAGAAATATCAGCACCTTGTAAAGACCAATTACAGTGTTCCATCCAGATTTCAAATGCTTTGAGTGTGAGAAAAAAATCCCAATGACCCCCAACCACTGGTGCTCACAGCCATTTCTTAGTTTAAAAACAAAAAACTACCAACACCCTCCTTTTTTTATTTTTTCACTAAAATCTGTCTTGTGATGATCCACAACACCTCCTCCAGTACTTGAGTGATATATGGAAGCTGGACTCCAGGCTAGCCAAGCAGCCTGCCTATTGCCCCTCAAATTGTGACATCCTGACATGCTGGAAGACTTCAATTCCTTTTGACGGCCTTGAAATAGACACTTTTGGCAGCCAATGGGTAGCAGCCACATAAGAATGAAGCAACGTAGGCATTGCAATAAGGACCCTTGCACACTACAGACCAGAATATAGATTTGGGACCCATCCGCCTGCCATGCTACTGTGGTTTTAGGAAGTAAAAATAAAAAATTACCATCTTGGGGAGGGTAGAGGAAGGTTTTCTGTTTTTCTAATGGAAATAGGCCATAAAGTATACAGAAGTATGGGGCTGCCATTGCTTTACCAAGATTCAATACTTTAGAGGCACATACCCAGAAATAACATGCTGCAAAGAAGTACAAGAAACATTTCAGAATTATTTTCTCCATGTTGAAACCAAACCATCACTGGCAGCTAGGGAATATGATTGACAGCCTACATAATTCTGTAATGGCAGGTGTACTTTAAACTGGGGAGAAGTAAAAAAACAGCTTGACATTGTCTAGTCCGGACCAATTGGTGCAGACAACAGTCGAAGCAGCACAACACAACTCGGAGGAAATGTAACACGTATAGTAAGCCATTCAGCTCTATACCACCGATTGTCTTCAAAGTCAGTGTGGTGCTCAGTGGGCATCAAGAACAAATGCATAGCACTCTCTTTAAATAGTTGTGTGAAAAGGGTCAAATAATGATTGTAGATTGGGACTAAAAAAAAAACCTTCAAATAAAGTTAGGTGCCAGCTGTCATTTTAAAGGATCAGTGGCTACCTGGCTCCTGAGATTTGTCAAGCTCAGGTATATGTCTACATTTTCTTGGGGAAAGGCATTGAGAACATTTATATTTGACAAATGAAAACCACTGCAAACAAGAAAGGACGATCATGTCTACAAAGATATCCTTAAAAGCCTGACAAAGGGCACAGCTCTAGCATCAAATGTACATGCACTCTAGTGTGACTTAACTGAGATGAGGGTCCCCTTGCCCATTCTTTTTCAGACAAAAGAAGAGCCACAGCATACTTGCTGAAAGGGTTAAAATATAAGAAATCTCCAGAAACACATCCTTCCTCCTCTATTCTATTTTACATGTGCAAAAAATGATTATTTCTCGAGTCCTCTGAGGCTCATGAACACAATGGAGCCATTTCCTCTCGTTTGTATACAGACATGTATGCAAATGATTAAAAACAAAGCCACTGGAATGCCGAGTTTCTAATTAAATGTATTTACATCTATTTACAGATATTTAAATATATATTATATTCATACATATTTTTAAAGCCCTGCCTGCCTGATATAGACATCACAATTGGACACATGATCCTACAGCCTTAGGTTCATGTCAATGGTCACATGATCTTGAAAAGCTGTCTTTTGTAACCAGCCACACCATAATCAATGAAAATTGGTTTGGTGGAGGCAGTGTGCTGGGATTTTATATGCAGAGCTACAACTGGACTGTTCAATCTCCAGTAAAAAGCCTGCAGAGATCAAGAGCCCCATTGCCCTCTCTCCCCTTCAGGTGTACCCTTCAGCTGCTGGATTTTATCACGTGTCGAAAGGTGGCCACACAAGGCCACATGTAAAAGAAACGTCTAAAACAGAGCCATGCTGAGAACATGTTGAGTCTTCTTTCTCTATCATGTCCATAGAAGCCACTTGTGAAGATTTACTAATAAAAATGAATAACTTTCATGAGTTTTGAAATCATGTTGTACACAACAGTCTCTGTTCAGTCTCTCTGCCATAAGGGGCCAAGAATATAAAATACATTCCTTATGCTGCCCAGAGATATAGGAAGGCAGCCATGTGATTTGACAGCATTTTGGTAACTCGGCTGCCCAGCAATATTTGGCTGTGCATTCAGGTTTACACTGCCCAAAGAGGTGAGGGAAGAGTGGCGCACACAGCCTGCCTATACAGCAGGGCCGGACAAATCCCAGGAGCCAGGTGGCCAATGCCCCTTGCTCAGGGCTGGACAAATCCCAAGAGCCAGGTAGCCAATGTTCCTTAAAATTACAGCTTTTGGAGGGGTTTTTTAGTTGTCAGTGGAACTAAATCCTAAAAACATTTGGCTGGATCCTGGATTGGACAGGTTGACTCCTGAATTCATATTAATTAGGCCACCCCTACAAGAGGAACTACCAAGATCAACCAGTTTTACTAACCTCATTAACTGTCAGAAGTTCTTTTCCTTGGCAAAAAGCTAATTGCGGTCCCAACACATTTATCTTGTATATTCTTACCATTTATAAAATACCAGGGACACCCTTTTCCAATCAGTGTCTGGATATTATGAAGTAGTCTGTATTTGTTTTCTGGCTCCTATCGAGTCCAGAGCTGTCACTAGCAGAGGCACACTGTGGACGTAATCTGCGGGACTGTGCCGTCACTTCAATACTTCAATGCCGGCATCACTGTGTATATGGAGTGCTTACAGCGTCTCCTAATACACAGGGCAGGATTGGCTGTAAAAATGATAGCCAAGCACTGCTGATAACCATAACTAGTACACATTGTGTGACCCAGCTGTTAAAGATGACAGCCGGGCCCTACAGACTACACTGGGAAAGCCATTCTCCTGGTGTCATCTGCAGTGCTCGGCTGTCAATTTACATAGTATTTGAGGTTGAATAAAGACATACTGTAAGTCCATCAAGTCCAACCTGCGGGACCCAGATGTCAGGAGTGCCGACAACAGTTTCCGACACCCACAGCACGACAGCTGATACCAGTGGGGCTCCCAAGGCTCAAGCAGGACCAGTTGTCAAACTGATGGCTTAGGACCACAAACAACATTGCCCCAGAGCTGCTGGCAGCCACTCCTAATAAACAGAGGGGACGCTGGCAGTTTGATAGCGGTGTCCTGCTCTGTGCATCAAAAGTGCTTACAGTTCATTTATGATGGAAGCCTGGAGTTCCAGAACACAGAATTGTAAAAATGAAAGCCATACAGGTTTCAACCTCCACATTATTTCACACTAACTCCCACATTCCTCACTTTGTTCTCTCTCTCTTTTTACATATATCAGAAAGTCAACAGTAAGTATCAGAATTATATTACAAACTAATTCAACACACAGATTTGGATCAGTGCGTTAGTAGAAAATAATCATTTTTAACATGTGGGCTTTTTCCTTTCCATGGGTGTGTCCTTCTTGAGCAGAAAATTCCCTATATAAAAAGTCTAAAGATCCATGTATTAGTACCCCTACATAAGTGGGCTATAGAATCCTATTATCCTTATAGTATCTTGTTCCCACTGCCTGAGAAGCAGGGATACTGGAGCATAATGAAGCCAATGCATTGGCATGACAGCTAGCCAACTAGCATTTTCAGATGACCGTCAGCCTTCATGTATGTCTCATGATGTACTTTAATTGTGCAAAAATCCTGAATCTCTTTATCACGGTGCATAATGTGTATCTAGATATTGCTGTGCCTAGCAGGGACTAAAAAGTGACCTGTTGGTCTCAGATAAGACAACTGTGGTCCTAGTACTTGGGGTTTTACGATTCTGGTAGCATCTCTTTACATGAACAAACTACTGCCAATGTATCTAAGATATTTGTAAAAGTCCCTATAGCTTTACAGTATGTTGGACATTTGACACTTCACTTAAAACATTCTCATAAATACACCCACATAGCAGCATCAGTTTATATAGTGGATGTCTTCCTTTATGTTAACAGGGAGGGCTAAGAGCTGAAAAAAAGTTGGACACCAAAAGGAGACTGCGTGAGTATGAGCCTACTTTCTATGTCACCAACCACTTTCCACTTAGATCTTAGGCCCCATTCACACTAAGCGCCACTCACCTCGAGTGGATAGCGCGACTGTTTGGGCGATGTTCCGACGACGATTAGCGCAACCTTCTCTGTCGGGCTGCTTGCAAAAAATTGAAAAATCGGCAAGTAAAAAGGGTCCTGCACAAGCGACGCGTGACAGCGACATGGAGCTGTACAATAGAACAGCTCCATTGAAAATCAGTAGATGGCGACTTCTCGCGATATCGTGCCGCAAATACGCACGAAATCGCGCGATTAAACGCCCAGTGTGAATGGGCACTTAGACTTTACTAACTGCATGCTTGCTTTGAGTCATTGTCTCATTAGGTCAGCAGTGGTATCTTTGAGCCCACAGGTTTACTTTATGAAGGTGCATACCAATGGCAGATACAATGTCCTTATTAGAAATCACCAGAAAAATGCAGCCGTGTATCGGAAATAACCCCCCCCCCTTTTCCCCAAGAGTTACACACCAACCTACCTAATACAGGGCTGGACAAATCCCAGGAACTAGGTCACCAATGCCCCATGAAAAGTTGTTGATCTAGTGGTTGTCAATAGAGCTGGCTCCAGCAAAATATCCTGCTGGCTCCTAGATTGGAGGAACTGGCTACTAAATGCCATATTCATTTCTCCACCTCTGGCCTAATATACTGCTATTAATGTTATTTAAGTAAAGCTTTTACGGAGGGAACGCATAGGCTGCCCACCTCCTTTTAAAAAAAAAAAGTAGCTGCTGTGTAGCGGTCTCTGGATTCCTACTTTCCTAGAACAAGCACGCAGATCAGGAAAGAGAGAGTCAGGATTCCCAGTCTGCATACTTACTCCAATTAGTGACCAATAAAGTTATAAAGCCAATGAATCAGTGTGACAGTCAGGGAAACGGCATTTTCAAAAGGAAGCATCAGCAATGGCAGGCTGCACCTTTCCCCAGTAAGGTTTCCTTTAATGCCTCTTTTACGTCTAGAAAAACTAGTGTACAATATGTGTTTAGAGGGAAAAAACGACCCTGTCTATAAAAGTCCCAATTATATTGTTCTGCCAAAAAATATTAGGAAATAAGTAGAACATATTTTAGCCAAACAAATCCGCTGCAGCTAGTACAGAAGATATGCAATGAGTACACAACAGAAACAACGCGCTCACCGGGATAATCCAACATTTACAACAGTGTATTCTTCTAATGTATACATTCTTGCTCTTGTATATTTTGTCTCCAGCCATTTCCGTTCACAGGAAATGAACACGGAATTAAAAACTGTTGCTGAATTGGATAAATAAATGTTTCTGAACAGTTTTATAGCAAGCAGATGAAACTACACTAACGGGCTGTTTACTGATATTCACCAGGTAAATCTGTCAAAGACCAAACCACCTCCTTGTCCCATTTTTCAACAGATCTCACATCAGCCAACATTATACAAAACGCTATGCTAGAATCTCCACTCTGCCAGCAATCAACTTGTAAACACAGAAACAATATGGACACCGAGACACGGAATTGAGGACAGCATTAGGCTTGAATGTAGAACTTCGGAATAAACAAAAACACGTGTTAAGATACACATCAGCCAACATTATACAAAACGCTATGCTAGAATCTCCACTCTGCCAGCAATCAACTTGTAAACACAGAAACAATATGGACACCGAGACACGGAATTGAGGACAGCATTAGGCTTGAATGTAGAACTTCGGAATAAACAAAAACACGTGTTAAGATACCCCCCCACACACACAATAACTCCCACATTCCTCACTTTGTTCTCTCTCTCTTTTTACATATATCAGAAAGTCAACAGTAAGTATCAGAATTATATTACAAACTAATTCAACACACAGATTTGGATCAGTGCGTTAGTAGAAAATAATCATTTTTAACATGTGGGCTTTTTCCTTTCCATGGGTGTGTCCTTCTTGAGCAGAAAATTCCCTATATAAAAAGTCTAAAGATCCATGTATTAGTACCCCTACATAAGTGGGCTATAGAATCCTATTATCCTTATAGTATCTTGTTCCCACTGCCTGAGAAGCAGGGATACTGGAGCATAATGAAGCCAATGCATTGGCATGACAGCTAGCCAACTAGCATTTTCAGATGACCGTCAGCCTTCATGTATGTCTCATGATGTACTTTAATTGTGCAAAAATCCTGAATCTCTTTATCACGGTGCATAATGTGTATCTAGATATTGCTGTGCCTAGCAGGGACTAAAAAGTGACCTGTTGGTCTCAGATAAGACAACTGTGGTCCTAGTACTTGGGGTTTTACGATTCTGGTAGCATCTCTTTACATGAACAAACTACTGCCAATGTATCTAAGATATTTGTAAAAGTCCCTATAGCTTTACAGTATGTTGGACATTTGACACTTCACTTAAAACATTCTCATAAATACACCCACATAGCAGCATCAGTTTATATAGTGGATGTCTTCCTTTATGTTAACAGGGAGGGCTAAGAGCTGAAAAAAAGTTGGACACCAAAAGGAGACTGCGTGAGTATGAGCCTACTTTCTATGTCACCAACCACTTTCCACTTAGATCTTAGGCCCCATTCACACTAAGCGCCACTCACCTCGAGTGGATAGCGCGACTGTTTGGGCGATGTTCCGACGACGATTAGCGCAACCTTCTCTGTCGGGCTGCTTGCAAAAAATTGAAAAATCGGCAAGTAAAAAGGGTCCTGCACAAGCGACGCGTGACAGCGACATGGAGCTGTACAATAGAACAGCTCCATTGAAAATCAGTAGATGGCGACTTCTCGCGATATCGTGCCGCAAATACGCACGAAATCGCGCGATTAAACGCCCAGTGTGAATGGGCACTTAGACTTTACTAACTGCATGCTTGCTTTGAGTCATTGTCTCATTAGGTCAGCAGTGGTATCTTTGAGCCCACAGGTTTACTTTATGAAGGTGCATACCAATGGCAGATACAATGTCCTTATTAGAAATCACCAGAAAAATGCAGCCGTGTATCGGAAATAACCCCCCCCCCTTTTCCCCAAGAGTTACACACCAACCTACCTAATACAGGGCTGGACAAATCCCAGGAACTAGGTCACCAATGCCCCATGAAAAGTTGTTGATCTAGTGGTTGTCAATAGAGCTGGCTCCAGCAAAATATCCTGCTGGCTCCTAGATTGGAGGAACTGGCTACTAAATGCCATATTCATTTCTCCACCTCTGGCCTAATATACTGCTATTAATGTTATTTAAGTAAAGCTTTTACGGAGGGAACGCATAGGCTGCCCACCTCCTTTTAAAAAAAAAAAGTAGCTGCTGTGTAGCGGTCTCTGGATTCCTACTTTCCTAGAACAAGCACGCAGATCAGGAAAGAGAGAGTCAGGATTCCCAGTCTGCATACTTACTCCAATTAGTGACCAATAAAGTTATAAAGCCAATGAATCAGTGTGACAGTCAGGGAAACGGCATTTTCAAAAGGAAGCATCAGCAATGGCAGGCTGCACCTTTCCCCAGTAAGGTTTCCTTTAATGCCTCTTTTACGTCTAGAAAAACTAGTGTACAATATGTGTTTAGAGGGAAAAAACGACCCTGTCTATAAAAGTCCCAATTATATTGTTCTGCCAAAAAATATTAGGAAATAAGTAGAACATATTTTAGCCAAACAAATCCGCTGCAGCTAGTACAGAAGATATGCAATGAGTACACAACAGAAACAACGCGCTCACCGGGATAATCCAACATTTACAACAGTGTATTCTTCTAATGTATACATTCTTGCTCTTGTATATTTTGTCTCCAGCCATTTCCGTTCACAGGAAATGAACACGGAATTAAAAACTGTTGCTGAATTGGATAAATAAATGTTTCTGAACAGTTTTATAGCAAGCAGATGAAACTACACTAACGGGCTGTTTACTGATATTCACCAGGTAAATCTGTCAAAGACCAAACCACCTCCTTGTCCCATTTTTCAACAGATCTCACATCAGCCAACATTATACAAAACGCTATGCTAGAATCTCCACTCTGCCAGCAATCAACTTGTAAACACAGAAACAATATGGACACCGAGACACGGAATTGAGGACAGCATTAGGCTTGAATGTAGAACTTCGGAATAAACAAAAACACGTGTTAAGAT
>NW_017307344.1:289779-325160 GCF_000935625.1 Nanorana parkeri
CACACACACACACACACACACACACACACACACACACACACACACACACACACACACACACACACACACGCACAAATCATCACTTGCTACGGATCATTCTGAACATTTCCAAAGATTATTAAAAATGGGTCTCCTGTCTGTGCAACTTAATGTAACCGTCCTTGGTGTGTGGTAATCTGTTGCAGAATTGCCTGAGAGAATTTTGTCTGTGACATAACACTAAAGCTGGCCATACACTGCTCTATTTTTCCCCCTCAACACGTGGGGCTAAAGGGCAAAAAAAAAAAAAAAAAGAAGAGCACATTCCTCTATGGACGCTACTAGCGCGTTGATCGAGGAATCCCTGCTGTTTCTTTTGCATTCTCACTGGCTGCCGGCTCCGTTCATACGAAGATTTTTTGGCCGGCACCTTTAATCAGCTGAGCGAGGGATGCCAGTCGAAATGGTGCAGAATTTTGCACAGTGTATGCCCACCTTAAGGCCCATTTACAAGGGGCGCCGTCTGTTCCTTCTAGTATCCCCAACTGAGATGGATCAGAACAGAGATGGATGTCACGTGTGCGACATCCGTTTCCACTCTGATTTTTCCTCCAACTTGGTATAGAAGTAAGACGGACTTATGGAATCACTATGGGTTATGTAATCATGTTTAGGACTAAAAAAATGACACAAATCACCAAGAATTCATGATTTGCTATATATATGCGTTTGGTGAACTCTGCGTTTGGGCAAAGGAAACCGCTTTTGCTAATTCACTATATATATAGCAAATCATGAATTCTTGGTGATTTGTGTCATTTCACCAAACGCACTCCTTTCTTAAGCAGAGCGCTATGTAGTCACCCTTGTGTGTGCTAGTAAGCTGTGTGTGTTTCCACAAACACACAGGAACAGCAAATCAAGCTACTTCCTTCCCCCGGCCCCCTCTCCTCCCTTCTCCAAGCTAGTAGATGAACAGTTGCTGGATTCTGCTCTGTCCTTTTGTGATCGTGTACTGGACAGGAAGTTCAGGGAAGCTGCACTGAAAGACTTGGAAGCAGTTGTTCAGAAACATGATGATTGTAAGTGTTTGGGCAAAAATGTAAAGCAATGTATATTTATATATATGTGTGTTTAGGACTAAAAAATGACACAAATCACCAAGAATTCATGATTTGCTATATATATAGTGAATTAGCAAAAGCGTTTTCCTTTGCCCAAACGCAGAGTTCACCAAACGCAGGAGTTAAATCTGAAAAATGCATTTAAGTACCTTAAAGTAGTATTAAAAACTCTCAAACTTCAATAATGAATCCTGACCCAACAAATATACATTGCCCAGCAAAGCATTGCTTTACATTTTTGCCCAAACACTTACAATCATCATGTTTCTGAACAACTGCTTCCAAGTCTTTCAGTGCAGCTTCCCTGAACTTCCTGTCCAGTACACGATCACAAAAGGACAGAGCAGAATCCAGCAACTGTTCATCTACTAGCTTGGAGAGGGGGGCCGGGGGAAGGAAGTAGCTTGATTTGCTGTTCCTGTGTGTTTGTGGAAACACACACAGCTTACTAGCACACACAAGGGTGACTACATAGCGCTCTGCTTAAGAAAGGAGTCACTCGAAAACAGGAACAGATATCGAGCTATATACTGAGCTTTGGGTCACAGGAGGAGGCTAGTATATGTCCCCCCGTGACCCTAACGAGGTTACCTCATGGTTTACTTTTAACTATTAACAAAAATTTATCTTATTTGTGTATCACTCAGCTGTAGATCCTCCAATCATCTCTGAATTGGTGCTGACACTGTCCTTCCTTCTGGAGGGTGGCTACTTTTGTTCCCCATGGTCCATGTGTGTTGTAAAGTAGCCACCGCTCCAAGCTCACTCCTGTGATAGACTACAGTCTCAATACAAATTAGTAAACTGAATGTGAGATTGTAGTCCATCACAGGAGCGAGCTTGGAGCGGTGACTACTTTACAACACACACACAGGGACCATGGGGAACAAAAGAAGCCTCCCTCCAGAAGGAAGGACAGTGTCAGCACCAATTCAGAGATGATTTGAGAATCTACAGCTGAGTGATACACAAATAAGATACATTTATGTTACTAGTTAGAGAACTATGGGATTAAGTTTTTTCCCATAGTTCTCCTTAGGGTAACGGGAGGACACAAACTAGCGTCCTCCCGTCACCCTAGGCTCAGTATACCGCGAGCTGTAGCTTGCGGTATACTGAGACGCCGCAGTATAACGCTAGCAGCTGCTCGCGGTATACTGAGACGGCGCAGCTAAAGCAGATCCCGACAATTGTGCCGGGATCCGCCCAGCTTACTTGACTGACAACTGGCTCTGCCTATTTAGAGGCAGAGCCAGCTGTACCCACCCCCTCCCCCGGCCACTTTCCACACCCTCTGCTCTGGCTGTGGAATGTCCCTCTGCGTTTACATGTCCATTGCAAGTGAGTGGACGTGAAGACGTCACAGGACCTTAGACTGCCGAAAGCTGAGGGAGAAGAGGCTGCGCAGTCCAGCCTAGAATCCAGGCAGGTCTGAGGATCGTGTGAGTATTTATTTTTGCCCCCTAGACAAAACGGACAATTAACACTTGCAGTGCAGGGAAGCCCCACTGCAAGAGTTCATTTTATAACTGCCTGGAGTTATAAGTCGAAAGAAAAGCACTCACCTCATAGTTCTCCTTTAAAGATGCATTCAAGTACCTTAAGTATTAACAAAAATGTATCTTCTTTGTGCATCACTCAGCTGCAGATCCTAAAATCATCTCTGAATTGGTGCTGACACTGTCCTTCCTTCTGGAGTGAGGCTACTTTTGTTCCCCATCGTCCCTGTGTGTGTTGTAAAGTAGCTACCGCTCCAAGCTCGATCCTGTGATGAACTACAATCTCAATACAAAATTAGTAACCTAAATGTGAGATTGTAGTCCTTCACAGACATCCATCCATAATGACTTTAAAAAGGTGTACGAAAAGCATGTTAAACATCAGAGTTCTGAAAAACCCAAAAATACAAGCAATCGTTCTAGATATGTTTTATAGATAACATATCAAATAGCACAGCAAGAGCAAAAAGAAAATGTAGTGTACTAAAAGAAGCAGGATGGAAGGGTCTAGTACAGTCTGTCTGCAAAATACTACAGGAGGAATACTACAGGAGGGGGCAGAGACTAGACCAGTCACCAGCACAAAGAGAAAGATCAGTAGTGACCGGTCTTTACTACAGGAAGCTCCTGCACAGGGGAAAGTTTTACAGTGTATTACTGCACAGATCGGGAAGAAATACACAAATCTCACGAAGATTAAAGTAAGAATCCTCATGACTCTTGTATTTAGACAATATTTGCTGATTCCAGAGTTCAGCTTTAAAAAGGAGAACTATGGGGTCAGTGGTTTTCCCATAGTTCTCCACAGGGTCACGTTAGGACACAAACTAGCGTCCTCCCGTGACACCAAAGCTCAGTATAGCGAGACCGCCGCAGCCAGGACGGATCCCGACATTACTGTCGAGATCCACCCAGCTGCGTGATTGACAGCTGGCTCTGCCTATCTAGAGGCAGAGCCAGCTGTACCCGCCCCCTCCCCCGTCCGTTCCGCCAGTCAGCGCTGGAGGAAGGGACAGGGGGGTGGAATCCCTGCAGGGAGCCGTGAGTGACAGTCAAGGCTCTCTGCAGGGACAGGATCGAGAAGTGAGGGAGCGACGGTATGTGTTCGCTCACCTCCCGATCTACTGAGCCGACCTGTGACAGTTTAATTGTCACACGTTGGCTCGAACTATGAGGCTGAGTGAAAAGCACTCACCTCATAGTTCTCATTTAATGAGAGGCCACAATAGATAAGTGCCCTATTCTGGAGTAAACTTGACTGATAATTTCCTTCAATGGATAAAGCTTTTTTTTTTATTACTACATAATTACATGCTGTATGTGAATGTTTGAAACCTTCCAGAAATGCTTGGCTGCTAGAAATACTAAGACACCACATAAAGATTTCCTGGAAAGGGTTTATGTCCTTGAAATTACATTGGAGCTATGTTATATGGCCAGTTAGATGCAAAGAAGGATAATCTAAAATCATGTAGATACTTGAAATCACAGGCTTTCACACAGCACCTTGGTAAGGCTGAACACGCTCACATTTAGCACGGAAGGTATATATTGTTTAAGTTATAAGTGTTTCTTTCAAGATAAACACAGATGCAGAACATTCTACTAAAAATTCCTCCCCAAGAAATCATTTCTGTAGTCAGCTTTTATCTCATACACTGTACAGATGCAAAACCACGATCATCATAATATGTTCTAGAACCAGCCAAGAGTGCATGGTGGTTACCCTAGCAAAATACATTAATCACAGCAGCAAAATGAAACATAGGTCAGGCAAGCATACCAAAGTTCAGCACAGTCGTGGACATATCAAAAGAGCAAAGAGTAATATGCACATTCAAACCATTTAAACACAATGCCAGACAGTCTATATATATGACTTCTGCTCCCAGGAGGCTTTAGCGGACCCCTTACAAAACTTTAAAAGGATCCTTCATTTAACCTAAGCAGTGTTCGGGAAGTTACAGACAATTCATTTTGGGCCTGGGAGTAGTGACAAGTAGGAGGCAAATTATATGCTTGTCCAAAGATAAAAGGATTTGGCACTGACCCCACCCTAGTATCCCATGACCATTAAGGGGTTGTTTTTTTTTTCTTATTTCACTGAAGCGGTTCAGGGCTCTGGGAAGATTGCTCTGGCTCAGTTTTGTTTTTTCCACCTATTGAAAAGGGCAGAAGATAAACTTTCCTGTGGCAGTCACTCTCTCCTCCAATCTGAGGAGCAAGGCCCAGCCCGCTGCAGAGGAAACAGGAAATCCATTATATTCTGACCTAAAAGTAGAAGGCAGCATATGACTTTTGCAGATGATCTGAGCAGAATGGTAGCAATGATAAAATTACTACTGGAGGGCGTGGAAAGAAAAACATTGTAGTAAAATGGAGAATAATATTGAGTATGCTGTACTCCCATATTTATCACAGGCTTGAACTTTTATCCCCAGTGAGTAACTTGTTAAAAGGGCATTGTGAATAATTCAAAAGGTCAAAGATAAAAAGTGTTCATTACACGGGACTGTACTCGGCTCACATAATATGCTCCTTTCCACAATACTTGTGTTGAGGTCAACAACGCAGTGGGAATTGTACTCTGTATACAGTGAGCATATCCAAAACCTGCAGAGTTTGAGTCCAAATATTGCTTTGTATAGGTGAAAGTGAAAAGGATTATTTGCTTTCCTACTCATTCAGAAGAGGAAAGAAATTAGCAATGCACATGGGTACAGCCTCAGTCCCCATGGGTATAGCTTCACTCATTGATTCACAGCTGAACAGCGGTGGGTTTCACTGTGATCAAGGACAGGCAATTGGCTATCTGTACCTTGCTCTCAGGATAGAACTGTCCCACCTATGAGCAACAAAGTATTTGTCAGTTGTTAAAGGAGAACTATGGGGTCAGTGTTTTTCCCCATAATTCTCCTGAGGGTCACGGGAGGACATAAAACTAGCGTTCTCCCGTGACCCAAAGCTCAGTATATCGCGAGCTACAGCTCGCGGTATACTGAGACCGCCGCAGACGGATCCCGGCATTACTGTCGAGATCCACCCAGCTGCATGAGTGACAGCTGGCTCTGCCTATCCAGAGGCAGAGCCAGCTGTACCCACCACCTCCCCAGTCTGATCCTCCAGTCAGCGCTGGAGGATCGGACAGGGGAGGGGGGGAATCCCTGCAGGGAGCCAAGACTGACAGTTACAGTTCCCTGCAGGGACATGATCGAGAGGTGAGCGAGCTACAGGTATGTGCTCGCTCACTTTCCGATCTATTGAGCCCCAGAGCCTGCACCTTTCAAAACAATTCAGCAATGGCAACGCTAATATTTTTGTTCAAAAAGGTTATCTTTATACTAGGGATGTCCTGGTACCACTTTTTCAAAACCAAGTACTTTCCCTCAGGTACTTGCCGATATTTTTTCTTAAAGGGACAAGTGATATTTTTTCTAAAACAATACAGACTAATGATTTTAGGGTAGTTTCTTGTGGAGCATGTTCACAATATTTCCTATATCCAGTCGAATTTCTCAGTCATTGCTTCATATCAGCAATATTTTGTATAACTTCAAGTTTAATTGGGGGGAGTGGGAAAGATTAGAAGAAACAGGGGAGCATTGTTATTTCTGCAACCTGATCATTTAAAGAGTTACAATTCTCCCCTGCTAACTTGAATAGGTTAAATCAGGCCTCAAAATTTCCACTTGACACCTCGCAATTGGTGAGTGAAAATTGGGGGGGGCAGTAAAATGTCAGAGATGGGGTGCGCCGCCGGCGGGACCAGGGATGGGACACTACCACCGCGGCGCTCGCTTCTGTTCTCTCTTTCTCAGCTGCTGCAGCTATAGAGCGGCCGAGAAGAGAGAACAGAAGCGAACGATCACCGCGGCGGTAGTGTCACATGAGAGCCGGCACTAGCTCTCTGCGCTCTCCCTCTCTCTCCTTCCAGCAGCTCTGAAGCTGCAGCGGCCGGGAGCAGAGAGAGGGAATGCTGACAGGTGCGATCAGAGCTGCCTCTCTGAGTGCCCGCTTCCTGAAGCTGCAGCGGTCGGGAGGAGAGAGAGGGATCGATCAGCCGCACTCAATATGGCCGCATGCAGCTATAGAGCGGCCGAGAAGAGAGAACAGAAGCGAACGATCACCGCGGCGGTAGTGTCACATCAGAGCCGGCACTAGCTCTCTGCGCTCTCCCTCTCTCTCCTCCCAGCAGCTCTGAAGCTGCAGCGGCCGGGAGCAGAGAGATGGAATGCTGACAGGTGCGATCAGAGCTGCCTCTCTGAGTGCCACCTCGTGGAGCTGAAGCAGTGTGATCAGAGCATTATTAAAGAGCCCCCCCTCCCAGTCCACCTCGTGGAGCTGAAGCGGTGTGATCAGAGCATTATTAAAGAGCCCCCCCTCCCAGTCCACATCTTTTGGCCATTATTAATCCGAGTTGCCCCACTCAGTATGCCCCTCGCTTGCAGCCATATTGAGTGGGGCACTCTTAATAACGTGCTGGATTAGTCTGACCCAGGGGCGGAATAGGCCCGGGGGCAGGGTGGCAATTTCCCCCCGGGCCTCTCTGATACCTTTGCAAACCCCCCCGCCGCCGCAAGCACTTAATCTCTCCCCTCTTGGCCGCTGCAGCAGCAGAGCAGCCTAGAGGGGAGAGATGAAATGCTTACGGCGGCGTAAGCATACGGCGGCGTAAGCATACGGCGGCGTAAGCATACGGCGGCGTAAGCATACGGCGGCGTAAGCATACGGCGGCGTAAGCATACGGCGGCGTAAGCATACGGCGGCGTAAGCATACGGCGGCGTAAGCATACGGCGGCGATGGCTGGTGACCACGTCCTATATGATGCCCGCAGCCAGCCCTGTCAAAGCTTCCCTCACCGCATGCCACAGCCATGCAGCCCCGGCTTTACAAAAGACAACTCACAGGAGAGAGGAACTATGCAGGAGTCCGTTCCCTGTTCTCCTATGTGGCCCTTAGTTAGTTGGCGCTGTGCTGGAGTGTCGTTCACCATGCCTGGTTTCTCTGGCGGATTGTGGGAGGCGCTTCTGTGAGGTCCCCGTTTAGCTGCCCAGAGGACCCTAATAAGCACGGTACCTCTAGGCAGCCTGAAGTTATCTAAAAAAATTCAAGCGCTGGTATTGGCATTATGTATCGGGCATTTTCACAAGTACTTGTGAAAATGCCCTGTATCGGCCCCAATACAGATACTAGTATCGGTATCGGGACATCCCTACTTTACACTATATATTACATCACCATGGAAATTGCTGGTACTATTACCACTGCAAATAATAATAATAATTATTATAACAACAACAAACACAATAATACAAATAGTCATCATCCAGTGACAGTATAATAATAGGAAACAGGCAATGATCCTTAGAGCAGCATCTCAATTCCTGTACCCCCCTCTTGTAAGACACAACAGTGCAATGCAGTGAACCATGAATGGAGGATAGTGCTGGCCCTCTCTTTCCCAATCTGAGTGATGCTGTACAGGTGATTAACCCCTTCATGACTGAGGCCTTTTTTTCATTTTTTGTACCCATGTTATATTCCACATTTTAGGCCTGAAAATTACTTAAAACCCCCCAACATTATATATTTTCTGAATGCCAAGACCCTATAGAATAAAATGGTGGTAGTTGCAAATTTTTATGTTGCGCAATATTAGCGCAACTCCTTATTAAACCCCAATATTTAGTGAAAAATTTAATTAAATGCCCCAAAACACAACAAAATACCAATGTTTTTAATGAAATATAAAAGATGAGGTTACAAAAACATCCCTTTCATTGTGGTCAGAGGAGCTACGAAAGGTAGCGATGGAAGGACAAATGTGGCCTTAGGGCCAAAAGTTAGACTCCACAGTAAAAGAAATTCTGACCATTTCACTACTTTATCATCAACACTATCTGCATCTGTGTCAAAACTGCAGCATTCTACTGCTTATCACTGAACCTCTGAAAAGGATGTGGACGCTTCACTATGCATCAACCACATTCTTTTTACATACAGAAATGTAACTTGGTATAGTTCACATTTAGAACTAGACTTGCACTGCTTCCTCTGTCAGATGCAATAAATAAATATGGTATTTTATGTAATTAGGATAATTGTGACCACTGTGCATGCAATATGAGAGCACACAGATGTAGGTGTGTGTGTGTTTTAAAATGAGAACTATGTTCTTTAAATGTTCCTTAGAAATATGAAAAAAATCAATGACACATTAATATAACCTTGGTTAGGGGCCCAATTCTATTTTATTGTGGTGCATGACCTTACATGAAACCAGCCTATTGAAAATAATGGGCTGCCAATGTACCTACACCTCCCAAAAACCAGATGCGTCACAAAAGTTATAATGCAATGCACTATAATGTGTTGTGGTGTGCTGCAGGTGTGTTACCGCAATGAAACTATATAACTGGGTCCTATGTACAACCTTTCTCTAGGCACATGGGGTCAGTTTATTGATCATCGGATTGCACTGTTGATTGAAAATAAAGAACATTCTGCAATAATGATTGCTAGCCAGAGGTCATGTGACCTAGGCTGGGAGCAGGGGAACAGCAGTCTTTATTTCTTATATGGCAAGGAAGAACTACCTTTGCTTTAAAGTGTGTGAGAATGCAAATGGCAACCTGTGGCTACGAACTGTAATGTAATTCTCCGGGGACATGGCAACCATGTGGACACACTCACAAATTTAAATAAAGTCACATTGTGCTAAGTAACCATCACTCACATTTAAATATACTGATCTTAAAAGTATATATCAGGGCTGAAATGAAAAAACGGCACATCTCTGCAATACATGCACATAAACATATCTTTTGATCTGGAAAAAAAATGTATTTCGGCTACATCCTATTGTGGGCTGAAAACACACCGCATTTTTGTGGGTTGAGTGGTCTCAGCCCTTTGCAAAACGAATGAATCTCTCCCCGTTTCCATAACATTGGTACTCATTGATCTGTAGGCTAAGATAAGAACTGAGAGGGCTATTTCGATTCTTTGAGGTAACATGGGAAGTATGCAAAAGGACAGATATGAATTTCTGGAAGGATCTACAGATTTGTTTTGGCACTTATCAAACAGATATAACAAAATACATATAACTTAGGACCAAAAGGGAGCCAAAATAATAAGGTTAATGTTTGGGTTTACATGCATTTTAAAGGAGAACTATTGGGAGGGTAAAATGTACTCCCAATAGTTAGAGCCGGCGTGACATTGCAGCTGTCTAATGCCGGCTCTATAGATCAAGAACTGAACGATGGCAAACCCCTGATCATTCAGCTCATGGTCTTCTCCCTGCAGAGAGCAGTGACAGTCAGTCACACCTACCCAAAAAGATTACCCCCTCCCCTATCTCTGTTACTCTATTGCTCATTGGAAGGACAGACAGGGGAAGGGGCTGGCCAGCTGTCAATTAGGCAGTGAGGTTTGGCTATAGTTCTTGTTTAAATTATATGGGGGGGGGCGCGCTGGGGTACTACAGCAATACATGGATTAAAAACTCAAGTAATATACAGATGGTGGTTGTGCATCTAAAGAATTAATTTGCAGTTTTGACTGGAGCGTACCCTTGAGGGCGGCAGGCTTGGGTTTGACAAATTTGATTGATCATCTGAAGTATCCTGTTCCACTATTTATAATTAGTGATCTTAAGTAGACATAAAAAACATAGCGACAGGAATTAATCAAAACTGGAGCAGACAAAATCTGGAGCAGTTACCCATGGCAACCAATCAGCTTCTATCTTCAGTTAGTTCAGTTAAGTTTTGAAAATTAAAGAGAAGCTGATTGGTTGCCATGCTCCAGTTTTGATAAATTCCCCTCACTGTATTAAAATACAAATGGGTGGAATTTACTATAACGGGAGCAGACAGAAGCTGGAGCGGTTTCCCATAGTTACCAATCAGATTCTATCTTCAGCTTGTACAGTTATGTTTTGAAAATTAAACCTGGATTCTGATTGGTTGCCATGCACTATGTAGCAGCATTTAATCCCCGTTACAATATCGCTCGTTTGACATCAGTCCTTAGCTGGCCATACACAGCTCCAATGTTGGCCAATTCCCACTAAGCATCACATTAGTGGTGAGTAATGAAATGTTTGACAAAATATAGCAGGCTAATTTTTAAGTTGATCATTTTGTATGGCCCCCGAATGATGTTATAAACATCTCAATGGCCCTTGGCAGAAAACAGGTTCCCTACCCTGCTTTAGAGGCATATTTCTTGTTCTTTAGGACTATTTGGCAATTCATAAGGGAGCACTGGACTGGTACTAGAGACAGTTGATGGGAAGTCACATGACTCATTCTGTGCTTTCCCTACTTTCTCCACTTGTCATACATTTACAGATTAGTGAGGAATCACCACATGGACAGCACAAGATTATGGCTACGCATTAGGAAGTGTTTCTGCCATACAAGAAAATGTGTCTAAAATCTAAAGGAAACTTTCCGCAGTGACAAATCACACCTGTCCCTCTTAATGCAGCAAAGTGTATGCATTCTGCTGCATGAAAAATGCATTTCAAGCAGAAATCCCATGTTCTTATATGCCTGCACATTGATGTGAAAGTGAATCTATATGGGCCCATTCACACCTAGGCATGTGCGTTACCATCTGCACTGCAACACTCACCGAACAGCGTGAATCCAGCCTTAAAGCAGACCTTCACTGACACTTAAGACACGCCATCATTCTAATCATGGATTTCAGGCTGGATCAACAGGTCATTTTCTGTACTTGCAGAAAAAAGGTACTTTGCCTAAAAAAATTAAAGAAAACAAAATGCAGCCACCACATTTAAGGACTAGCAAGTTGCAACTGAATATGTGGTCAGGATGTGTCCCTTGCCTACATACTCGGTGGTAAAAAAATGTCTTTATTTACAATTTCTTGTTGGCAGAAAAGCTGTAAAAAGATGCATCTATCCTCATATGCGGAATGGTTGGACCAGCCCACAATGAACACTGTGCTGACACTAGGGGAAGCTGGGCTCTGCTGCACAAACAATAGTCAGACACACTTTGCAGCCCACAGCTGATCTCCGGCCTTTAAATTTCCTCACAAACAACATTTTCTTCTATACAACCTCATTCACTCACACCAGGAATCAAAACAAATCCACAGCAATGCATTCTGCTGAGTTCACAGCAATGAACACGTGTGCAGACAGTGCCTTTCATCCCCCGTGAAAACAGAGAACAGATGCAGGTCGATTAGAAAACAAAGACACTATAATGTTTAAACCTGTAATGTCTCTGAACATTTACTAGCAAAAATGGTCCTTTCATCTCAAATCCAAGTCACCAATACCGGCCTGCATCATTTATATTTGACGTAAGACTGACACAGGGGCCTAGTCACACCATACCGATGCGCTAAATGCTCAGTATTCGCTATACATTCTGAATGCCACCCCAGCCCACCTTCTGGCAGTACCGCAATAGCAGGAGTGAAAAAAGAAATACATCCACCACTTTTTTTCCGCCACACGCCAAAGCACATTATTGAAGTACTGTCTATCATGAATGCTGCTGCTAGACTCATCCACCTAACCAACCGCTCAGTATCTGCAACCCCCCTCTGCCGATCCCTGCACTGGCTTCCAATAGCCCAAAGGATAAAATTCAAACTATTAACAACCATTTATAAAGCCATCCACATCTCTGCCCCCGGCTACATCTCAAATCTCGTCTCAAAGTATCACCCTAATCGCCCCCTCCGCTCTTCCAAAGACCTCCTGCTTTCCAGCTCCCTCCTCAACTCCTCCCATGCTCGCCTCCAGGACTTCTCTAGAGTCTCCCTCATCCTATGGAACTCTTTACCCCAACCTGTCCGACTATCTCCCACTCTGCCTGCCTTTAGGTGATCCTTGGGACTCATCTCTTCAGGGAAGCCTATACCACCTCAACCTAATCAATTAACCATCACGTTCAGAAACAATTCATCCCCACACAGCTACCTCCTCATGTATCACTTGCCCCTCCCTCTTAGATTGTAAGCCCTCAGGGGCAGGGCCCTCCTTACCATCTTGTCTTGAATTTTATTGTGATTGTAATGTCTTCCCTAGACTGTAAAGTGCTGCACAAACTGTTGGTGCTATACAAATCCTGTATAATAATAATATTAATAATACTACTGTGCGTTGTGCGGCAATGCCTGGAGGTGCACTGGCCATTTGGAATGAATAGCAATTCAACACACCAGTGCATCGATTGACGAATCTCCCACTGCAGCGATTGTAATCTGGCGGCTGCTGGAGTCCCTGTTCATGTAATCTGACAGTAGTGGCACCAGAAGTGGCTGCAGTCCCTGATCAGCCAACATTTATTGGCCTGGCTACTTCATGTAGCAAAAATTCACTGCGTGAGTGCCACTGTCGGCACCCTTCCGCCCGGCATCCCTCGATCATAAGTTAGCAGCAAATCAGCTGCAGGCCTTGCTTGTGCATTCTGACAGCGGCTGGTGGTCGGTGTCAGAATACAATAGAGAGACAGCAGGGGATTACGCGATCATAAGTGTTGACGGAGGAATCTGTTCGGTTTTATTTGTTCAACCCGCAGGTTGCAAAAAAGAAAAAAGTATACACAGCTTACGAATTTCAGACAATTCCTGTGAACAGTGTATGGCGAGAGCTACTATAGCCCTGAGCAGGGGCGGGCAACTCCAGTCCCCCAACTATTGTGGAGCTAGAAGTCCCAAGAGGCATTGCAAGACTGACAGTTACAGGCATGACTCCCAGAGATAAAGGCATGTTGGGATTGGTAGTTAAAGCCCGTGAGACTACACCCAAACCCCTGAGTCTGAGACTACTCCCATACCCCTGAGCCTACTCATGTGACTATAGTAAAGGCAGAACCTGGAACATGTCAATATCTACAGCATAAAATCAAATGAGGACCTGTATGAAGTTAGCCGAAAACCCTTTTAATGTATATAGTTCACCTGGAAGATTGTACTTGAATCCATGGGACAACGATTACTCTGTGTTAATAGTGGCTTGTCATCCTGTGACATATGGAGCTCAGTAGTGGAGACATGCTTCTCTGTCTAAAGTTCTGGAATTTCCTCTCCTCAGTCCAGGGCTTGCTTCAAAAAATTAAGGAAACACTCAAGGCTCTACTATTCAGACCTGTCCCCGGAGTCCAGAGCAGTGTACTAATCAGGGCGACGCATGTGTATAAAAGGAAGCAGCTGGCCACTTTATTTTTGGCCCCAATGTAACAAAAAAAAACAACTCACTTGCACGGGTCATTTTTTGCAATACTACTAATGTTACTTAAAGGTGATCTAAAAGGCACCAGCATCACGTTAGGTATTCAGAAGAAGCATTGTGAAATAAAAGGGCTAAGTTATTACGTTCCAAAATATTTTCTTACTTTTAAAATCAAGCATATTAAGCAAGATAAAGCCCAAAAGTCCAATCTACCCAACTCTTCTGGCTCTCTTACATTGATGCAAGCTTACATAAAACACAGATCTACCATAACATTATGACTACCCGGCCTAATATTAAATAGGACCCCGTTTTTCCACCAAGACAGTCCTCACCCATCAAGGCATGGACTCCACTAGACTTCTGAAGGTATGTTGTGGTAACTGGCACCAAGCCATCAGTAGCAGAACCTTTAATTCCTTTAAGTTGCACGGTGGGGTCTCCATAGATCAGACATATTTTTCCGGCACATCCCACGGATGCTCGATTGGATAGACATGTGGAGAATTTGGAGGCCAAGTCAACACCTCAGACTCATTGTTGTGTTCCTCAAACCATTCTTGAACCATATTTGCAGTGTGGCAGGGCAAATTATCTGGCTGAAAAAGGCCACTGCCATCAGGGAATATGGTTTCCATAAAGGGTTATACTTGATCAGCAATAATGTTTAGGTAGGTGGTATGTTTCAAAGTAATATCCACATGAATGGCAGGACCCAAGGTATCCCAGCAGAACATTGCCGAAAGCATCACACTGGCACCTACCCTGCTCTGTCTCCTGAACTTCACATTGTGTCCATCTCTACACTCACTTATTCACTGTATGCTTTAAAGTGGACCTTTATCATAGCCTTAAAATAACAACAAACACACCTTTAGACATGTTTAGTAATGACAATCTACAAACACATACTTCTAGATAACTGCCGGCTTTGTATTCTTTGTATACCTTATATTTCTTTTTTTCCCCAGTCTTCTTACAGTGGCCATGTTTACTAAGGGCAGGTTACTAGATCTCCATTTACTTTACGGCACATGTGACCATGTACATCATCTCAGGGGAGGAAAATGCCTTTCCCTGACATCTCGTGAGATTACAGATGAGATTTCCCAGCAATGCTCGTCTGATGACAAGGCAAGCCCAGTGTGCATTGCTTTGCCACCTGAAGTCATTTTGCCATTTCATAGCAGGAAGTGAATGCTCTGCAAGTGTAAAGGTGCCCAAACACCTGACGACTATTGTACGATAATCGCGGGTGATCCCGCGGTCGTAGGATAATCGGCAGGTGTATGGGCAGCGTGCTACCACATTTACTGTACGGTCGCACGACTTTCGACTTATGAGCACGCTAGAAAACCCGCCGAAAATCGTACGATTTTCAGCGGGCTGGTAGCGCGATCGCAAGACGAAAGCCGCACGGGCTGGTGTGGGCAAGCGCACGCTGCCCGCTCAGCATTGCAATCATCGGCATGCCCTCCCCTCAGCGGGGATTGCTTGCGATGATCGCAGGTACGATCTGCCTGTCCAAGATGGGCAGGTCGTACAAAATTTTCATCACCTTACAACCATCGCACAACGAAAGTCGTGCGATGGTTGTAAGGTGTATGGTCAACTTTAGTATTTCACAATCACAGCATTTTACACCTGACAAGTCTATGTTATAATTAATCATCATACATAGAAGGATGCATTGGTAGAATTTGATTTTTGAGTGTAAAGGTATGCTTTAAAGTATTATAAAGTATTATATAGGTCCTTCACTTTTACATAAGACCACCCAAACTTTCAGTATAGAATTGAGGCCTCAGAAAAAAATGTACCAATCACCCACTGCTTCTTATATTTCCCAGAGACCCTGACAGCAAGATCTCTGCATCTTTCACCCATCTTCTGTGGCCATGACAAGGAGGTCTCTATTCTATGATGCTCTCACAAAGGAAGAGTACTCCGCACACAATGTGATGTAGAAATAGACAAAGTAGTTACTCTTTTCTAGAACAGTTTTCTTTGCTGTGAAGAGAGGGTAAGAGACAGCTGCACGGAGCTTATAAAAACATAACTTTTAGTTTACAATGTCAATCAATGGTCCAGCCTCCGCTTCCCAAGCTGTGCTCTTGTTTTTAAACATGGAAAAACAGAAACAGTTGTGAATCAATGTTGTAACAAACCGAGCATGACACCATGCGTATTGTTAAAGTAGTATTAATCTCGCAAACTGTGTTAATAATGACTCCAGATCAAACAAATATACATTGCTGAGCAAAGTATTTTACAATTGTGCCCAAGCACTTACATTCATGTTTCTGAACAGCTCCAACTCTCTCAGCTCAACTTCCCTGAATTTCTTGCCCCGTAGAAGATCACAAGGGACATAGCAGTCTCCAGCAGATATCAATCTACTAGCTTGGAGAAGAGGAGGAAGGAAGGAACCAGGAGAAGGAAGAGGGGAGCGGGGGAGAACAGTTGTTGTGCCTGTGTGTTTGTGTAGACACGCATAGCTTACTAGTACACACATGGCTCTATAGGACCCTGACGGTAAAAGGAGCCGCCCTAACAGGATATCGAGGCCAGTGCTCAGGGCTGATATTGGCCAGTTTTAGTTTCCTGCAATAACTAAAACTTTTAAACATCATGGAACAGTATCCATAGTCAGTGATTAAATCAGCATTTGAAATAGCTTAAAACCGTATTGACTTTAATATCACTTTATTTTTGTTTATTGAAATGTTTTAATTGTTTTTAGTGCCTAACCTACATTTACTTTATTTCTATTATTTCAATAGAGCAAGCATCTGTTATCCATTGCAAATAATCAACTTCTCACGTGACTCTCCTAAAATGGCAGAATGTAAAGGACCATTTGTATTTAAGTCAGGGCTGGACAAATCCCGGGAGCCAGGTTGCCAATGCGTCTTACAAATTGCAGCCGGCACCTAACTTTTGAGGTTTTCTCTAGCTGTTGTCAATAGAGCTGGCTCCTGGATTGGACAAACTGGCTCCTGATTTCCATATTAATTTGTCTACCCCTGGTATGAGACTTTTACATGCATGGCCATTGAAAATAGAATTATTCTTTTATGCGTCACTGTTCCATAATGTGAAATGTAAAGTAACATTGACCATTCCTATTCCAAAGATTCCAAGATGTTCTTCAGAATAATGACTAAATCTGACATCTGTAGGGACACAATACAAAACACAAAAATTCCCCAGCCTCAACCTGCCAGCCAGCCTGCAACCAAACAAGTAGCCCTGTCAACAGTATGCGTTAAAATCAGAGGTTTTAGTTGCACAAACTTTTGGCCAAAAATATGTAGAAGCCACACTGCCACGCAGGTGCAGCGTCGCAATGGAGTCCCAGCGTGCATTTTTGGTTGCTGGGCCTCCAGTGCGTCCCTGCACCTTATAAGGAGGAGTTGGCTACCTCCAGGTACACCTGCATGTAATTTTTCGACTTCATTAATATGCTCACACTTGGAGATTCGGATACATAGAGTTAGGACCACACTTTGCAGAGGTGCCTTGGCGCGGCAGTGTGGCTTCTACATATTTTTGGCCAAAAGTTTGTGCAACTAAAACCTCTGATTTTAACGCATACTGTTGACAGGGCTACTTGTTTGGTTGCAGGCTGGCTGGCAGGTTGAGGCTGGGGAATTTTTGTGTTTTGTATTGTTGTAAGCCTTCCCAATGTGCGCCCTGCTATAAAGGCTGGTTATAGAGTCATGCATGTACCATTTTTTCCATCTGTATGGACACACTCTAATAAATGTAAGTTTTAAATGGAGAAGCAGATACTTAGAGAATGTGCCCCCTTTCTCATTCTAGTGTTCCCTCATGCAGCTGGCTTTCCAGTGACTAAAGCCCTTCAATGGCAGAATCTTCTTTTTTTCGAATGCCAGTGAAAATGCCGGCCAATTGTTCCCAGCCCCACCTTCTGTGTTAATAAATCCTGCTAATTCCTCCTGAACTGCATTCGCAATACTACGAGTCAATTCTTGTACTTTTGGTCAAAATAAGAAAAGTTTTTATAATAAAAATCATGCTATGGATGCAATTTTGCATTCTGCTGTTCCCTAGTAGCAGAGAATAAAGTGGAATACTTAAATACACTTGAAGTGTGTTTATATTAACGGTTAATTTGCAGCTTTAGTGAAGTGTATTCAGACAGGAGATATTATATACAGGACAACTTTTAGTTAAAGGATAACTAAACCCAAAAATGAAAATGTTATATATTACAGCATAGCAGTCCTTAGTTATTGTGGCTGCATTTGTGGTTTTTCTTTTGCAGGCTCAGAACATTTGCAGCAAGTATAGAAAATACCTGCTGATCTTGTCAGAAATGCCATGTCCTTGTCACTTCCTGTGAGCTTAAAGAACTTTGGGAAGAAGAAAACATCACCCTTGCAGTGTGTAGACGCCCCCCCTCTCCGCACTGTGCGGGTTAAGTGCTTATTTTGGTCTAGGGTCTAAAATAACAAAAGATATACTCACCTGAGCCTTGGTCGTGCCTGGCTGTTAGACCAGTCCCCACATCCTCTCCCCTACAGTGTATTAGATGTGAAGATGCCAGGTGACATACAATTGCGGAGGGAGAGAAGAGGCTGTGGGGATTCAGTCAGCTTTTTTGCCATGTGTCTCATTGGGGAGATCTTCCTTCACTTCCTGCCCCATAGCCACAACAGGAAGTAAAAGGAATTTCCTCTAAAGTAAGGAAAAACCCCTGTTGTCACCAGAACTAGTGTTCTCATTGGAAGATTTCCTATCTGCTCTGATGACAACTCAAAATTTGGGATTTTAGTTTCACTTCCATGCTCAGTGACCAGTCACCAGGACAAACAAAGAGGACAACTCTCGCTAACGGGGACACAGGGAGCAATAAAAACCTGACAGGTGTGCCAATCCCTCTCCACTATACCCCCGCCTCCCCCCCCAAAGAAAAGTTTTGGCTTTAGTTCTACGCTAATATGAAAACATCATTTGGCAATTTGTAGCATCAGCTTAACTGCTGTTAAAACACACAGCTAAACAAAACATCAGTGAGAGACTGCCACCATGTCCTTTCATGATAATATTACTTTGATGCCAATTCAAACATCGGACTCGTCTAAACTAAAAGGACATGTGTACTATTTAGATCCATACCGACCTGAATCCAAATTCTAAAGTAAACCTGGCTTAAAAAGAAAAAAAATATGTAATGCACTGCTCAGGAACAAGGTGCCAAACGGTGACTGCACAGTATTAGCTGTCAAGGAACAAACGGTATGTACAGCGGGGGCTCAGTAAGCAATCCTTGACTTGCCGCCCCTGGTCTAGCATCCCAAGTGCAGTAAAAGCACCTCAGCAATTAACAAAGAGGCATTTCACTGCATTTTGGGATACAAAAAATGTGTCAGAACGCAGTATGGGGTCACACTCAAGAAGTTTATTTTACTGCCACCAGTACTGGATGGGTAGACTGAGATTTAGATTACATTTATATTTTAAAGCGGAACTTTACCTTTATCTTTAAAATAACAACAAAGGCACCTTTAGAAATGTTTAGTAATAGCAATATACAAACACATAGTTACATAATATTTGAGGTTGAATAAAGACACGGGTCCATCAAGTTCAACCTACAGCGTGTATGCATGTGAATCTACATGTGTATGAGTGTGGAGGAGTCCATGTGTCATCTTCATCTAAAGTGTACCTGTACCCCTGTATGTTGCGGTCTCTGAGGAAATCACTGCTTGTGGCAGCGAGTTCCATACCCTGACCGCTCTTACTGTGAAAAAGCCCCTACACCCCTCTGGTCTTTGTTATGGAGGTTACCGTAAAGAGTTTATTTCTGAAGTTGCTATTTCCATTGAACATTTTGTACATGAAAATCATATCCCCCTTAATCTCCTTACTTCCATCGTGAACATGCTTAAATTTAGTAGCCTCGTCTCATAAGCTTTGGTCCTCCATCCCCTTAATTAGTTTGGTTGCCCTCCTCTGGACTCTTTCCAGCTCAAGGATATCCTTTCTGTGGATTGGTGACCAAAACTGGACCGCATACTCCAGATGAGGCCGAACCAGCGATCTATAAAGTGGCGCAATTATAGACTTGTCTCTACAGTACATTCCCTTTTTAATACAAGACAGGACTCTACTGCTTTGTTTACTGCGGCCTGGCATTGCGATCTATAATTCAACACATACTTCTAGATAACTGCATTTTTTTTTTAATTCTTTGCATACATTAATTTTTCTTTTCCTCCCCATTCTTCTCACTCTTTTTTACTAAGGGCAGGTTACTAGATCTCCCTTTACTTCCTGGAACTCTGGTACATATGACTAGGACATGTGACCATGCACATCATCTCAGGGGAGGAAAATGCCTTTCCCTGAGATCTCATGAGATCACAGATGAGATCTCCAAGCAATGCACTGCTGATGTAACCTTCCCAGGATGCATCTCTTTGGCATGGACTACATCACCAATGCCCAAGAGGACCAGGAAGTGGAAAAATAATAATTTTAAGTAAAAGAAAAAATATGTTTATTTAGCTAATGAATGTAAGATTATTTCATATCAGCATGCAGAGCTGCATGTTGATGTGATTTTTAGTGAAAGGGGGGAAAGGTCTGCTTTAAGGCAAGTTCCATTGAATAGTTTATCAGAGGAGAGATAAATATGAACAAATATCACACTGCACTCTCCAACTATTTCATATGAGAATCTTAGAAAACAATCCATCAAACCAGGAACCACCCAAAATATGCCTTTGGCCTTTACATTCGAGGACTTTTGGGGGACCATCCCTGAACTCTACGGACACTCTGCTGAAAAGTGTACACCAAAACAAGGAAAGAAGAAAGCAGAGCAGTCTCAGAGCATTTTCTATGATAGGTTTAGGTACCATACAGATGCATCCCCTAACACACTGTAATGAAAGGAAGTGATGATAAATCTTTACAATGGGGACACAAACAAAAACAAATTGAGTGAGAGGGGAAGGGTTGGCACTTCTTATTTTAACTCTTTGCTTCTCTATCCAAAACTAAAAAAAAAATGGCTGGCATTAGGCTTAAGCCGAAGTTCAGCAAGTATAACTTTTTAACTCCTTAAATTCTTCTTTAAAGTAGTATTAAACTCTCAAACTTTTTTTCAATACAGAATACCGATCAAACAAATATACATTGCCCAGCAAAGCATTGCTTTACATTTTTGTTCAAACACTTACAATCATCATGCTTCTGAACCATTGGCTCCAACTCTCTCAGCACAGCTTCCCTGAACTTCCTGTCCAGTACAAGATCACAAAGGACAGAGCAGACTTCAGCAACTGTTCATCTACTAGCTTGGAGAAGGGAGGAGAGGGGGCCAGGGTGAGGGAAGTAGCTTGATTTGCTGTGTCTGTATGGTTGTGGAGATATACACAGCTTACTAGCACACACAAGGGTGACTGCATAGCACTCTGCTTGAGAAAGGAGTCACTCTAAAACAGGAAGTCAGGGCCAGTGCTCAGGAGACCAGCTGATTCTGCAGGAAACAAACTTTTAAACATCAAGGAGCACCATCCATTGTATTTGATTTCACCAACATTTGAAATAGCTTAAAAACCTTTTGACTTTAATATCGCTTTACGGAAATATTAAATGTCATGGCAAGGACAAAATGCTTCAGAAGTGGTCTAAAAGAACTCTTGTGCCCCTCCATAGGATTTGTGAAATGAAGTAAGCGGTATGTGTTTATACATGCGCGTTGCATCGCTTGTAGCTTAAAAAAGTACATGAGCTTTTTTTTCAGGCAGAATCACACATCTTTGGTCCTATAGACTTCAATGGGAGCACTTGAAAAATGATTATTGCGCATGTTTTTGGCAAAATTTTGCACCTAACAATTGTCTGTGCTTCCTCCTAATAACTAGCTTTCTATTGGCAAAAAACAGAATGCCTGAATAACGCACAAAAAAAAAACGTCCAAATTGTCGGAAACCACTCATGCTTAAAAGGAGAACTATGAGGTGAGTGATATTTACTCAACCACATTAGTTCGAGCCGACGTGTGACAATGAAACTGTCACTCGTCGGCTCTATAGATCAGGAAGTGAGCGAAGGCATACCGTCGCTGGCTCACTTCTCGATCATCTACCTGCAGTGAGAGGTGACTGTCAGTCACCGGCCCCTGCAGAGATTCCTTCCCTGCTCCGATCCTCCAGCTCTGACTGGAAGAACGGACCGGGAGGGTGCAGCTGGCTCTGCCTCTAGATAGGCAGAGCCAGCTGTCACTCACGCAGCTGGGTGGATCTTGACAGCATTGTCAGGATCCATCACGGCTGCTGCACTCTCAATATATAGTAAGCAACAGCTCGCTATATACTGAGCTTTGTGTCACGGGAGGACATTTTTTAATGTCCTCCCGTGAACCTAAATAGAACTATACGATAAAAAGGTTACCCCATAGTTCTCTTTTAAGTGATAATGGGGACTAACTCACTGGCACAAAAAGCCTATGCATGTTAGACGTGCAGACACTTCACTGACTGCATACTTGATCTGGGCAGTGACTTACTAAACAATAAGTCAAGGCTAAAGATGCCCATACACTGCTCGATTCTCGTACGAGAATCGCGGGAAATCCCGCGATCGTACGAGAACCGAGCAGTGTGAACGGAGACGTGCGACCGTTTCTACTGTACGGTCGCACGTCTTCTGTCGAACCAGCATGTTCGAAAACCAGCCGGGAATCGTACGATTCTCGGCTGGTTAGAACGGTGCTCGGAAGACAAATGCCGAACGGGCCGGTGTGCGCACGCGCACACTGCCCGTTCAGCATTGCGGTCTTCGGAAGCCCGCCCCTCAGGGGGGCGGGCTTGCGATGATCAAGAGTGCGATCTGCCTGTCCAAGATAGGCAGATCGTACGTTTTTTAATCCCTGTACAACCATCGCAAGACTAAGGTCTTGCGATGGTTGTAGAGTGTATGGCCACCTTTAGGATGGCGTCCTTGGGGCATGCACCTTTGAAAACACATCAGACTGGTTGCTCCCATTTTTCTGTCCTTTCATGTTCCTTTTAAGGAACACCTGTTGATTAGTAATGATTAACAGAATTTAGGAGCCTGCAGGTAATTTTAAGGAGTCAGACAGTACTTGATTCCAATGACAACAAAAGAAAGAACTCAACAAAAAGCTAAGCGACAACTGTAATTTCCTATTGAAATTGATGATCTGGCTTCTGAGATTAGTGTAGCCCAGAAGTAACCAGATACTGTGTCACACTCAGTCAAAAAGAATTTAAAGGGAATGTGTCCATATATATTTACCCCAAAAGAAAGTTTAAGTTACACCATACAACAATATAAATCTACTTTTAGTCTCAATACAGATTTAAAAATAGAACAATTAATAACAGACACAAGAGCCAGTCCTATAAATTGGAGAAAGGGTTGGAAAAAGACTGTTCATTGTAAGGCATTAGGCTTCAGCATTTCTTCCACGAACAGGAAAAGCCACAAAAATGTACTTCTTTTCCGGGACATCAGAACACGCATGTCTCCGAAGGGATCACAAAGCACTGCAAAGCCAGAGTAGGTGGACTGCTTTAAGTAAAAATAAAGTTAACTCCAAAACGATTCCATTTTTCTTTTCTACACCACACTGTGGCTCATACAATGTTTTGGGTGAGATCATGGCCCTTTCCGCCTACAAGTAACGTTTTGTGGAGGCACGTTCTATAGCCGTTCCTTGCTTACAGTGAATAATGTCCAAGTGACAAAACAGACTATGCCTCATTAAATACATCAAGCCACCCAACGCTGAGAAATGCCGGTTGGCATTAATGTTCAGAGAACATAAACTACTGAACCATGTCAATGTCCTTTGTTCTATTCTAGATTTACAGAAAACAGACAACAGGTTTCCCCTAGACCTAATGAGGGAACTTGGCACTGGTTGCAATTCATTCCAAAATAACGTAAAACGGGGTTCCAATTTTTGCATAGTTACGTGTTTTATGAACCCCATTACACCTTCAGTGATGTATTTCGTTTTTTGGCCAATAACTTCAATCAGGGCAGACAAATCACAGGAGCCAGGCAGCCAATGCTCATTAAAAATTTACAGCTATCTTTCGAGGTTTCCTATTATTGTTATCAATGGAGCAGGCTTCTAAAAAAAATCCTGATGGCTCCTGAATTCCATATTAATTTGTCCAGTCCTGACTTAGAGCCAAGATGCTGTAATATATAAATCTGCCATAAAAATACAATGTGGTATTAATCAGGCAGATTTAAAAAAAGAGTTTAAATCATAGAAAAGGCAAGGATTAGCAAAGTAAGATGAAGTCTGAAGACAGCCAGCCATGATTAGACAAGATACATCTAGGAGGAGCAGATAGATATGGCAGTAGACATGAGCAGAGCCTTGACAAATTGAGCCATAGGCCTACGGGATTAGAGATGGTTTAGATTACATCATGTGATATGTGGAGTTGCCTTTACTCCTGAACCAACTCCCTCACAGATTCCAAGAGGTGAAGGAGTTACTTGATTTATCATGCCTGCTTTGTCACTTAACAAGCTGTTAAAAAGGAATATCAACATCATTATTCCATATCCAGAATCTACAACCTGGGAGACTACTTCCATCTGCTAGTGGGGGAGCCTGCGTGAATCAGAGCTAAAACATGTTCATCTTGGTTGCTTGTATGATTTATTAAAAGAAAGGGGCAAATACAAGAGAAAAGCACCAACACTGTATAGAGATGGGAGCTGTAATTACATACTCTTGCAGATGATGCCCTGGGTATTGCTCAAGACAACTTTATTTAAAGAGCTTTTCTATTTTTTTGTTGTTATATCTGGTATGTAATTTTCTGCTATGCAGCATTAAAGGAGTTCTAAAGCCACAACATATACTATACTGGTATAACATCAGCATTATAATTAGGAATATATAATAAAGTGGTTTTTGAAAATGCAATCAAATCTTACTTGAAAAAAATATCCTATATGTAGAGAGTCCTGCCTTTCGTCTTCCCATCACTTCCAACAACTTCCTGGATTCCCAGTGTGCTCAGCATCTCTTTTCCTGTCGCTTAATGTGATGCAATCTTGATTTCTCAAGACTACATGTTCCATCATGCATTGCTTTCAGTAAGCAGTGATGATGTTACATTGTTCAGACGTTGAGTTGTAGTTCATTAGGCAGGCTTTGTGAGAGTTGTGACAAAGGCACACAACTGCAGGCCATGTAGCGCACATTTGCTTAGGCCCCGTTCACACTTGCTTTTGGGCCAGTTTCACCAATTGCAAGCTCAAGCAAACTCATGCAAAATGTTTGTGTCCAGGGACCATCATCCACTGGTAATCGCTGCATGTCCGTTTCAATTCGACCTTCTGGGGTGCAGTCAGCCATCATTGCTTTGTAAAGCGATTCCGGTCTGCAGCTTTTTGAATGAGTCTCATGGAGACTGCAACAAATGCAAGGGTGAATGGGGCCTTAAACAGAAACTGGATCTTGCATGAAAACAAAATACAGTATAGTCCATAAGAGTAGAAACATTATGTGATTTTCTGGTGCAAAAAGCTCTTAGTACAATGCTGGGGCTGATCATGAGGTTATAGGCAGACCCTCACACTTAAAAAAGAAGTACAATATCTGTTGCTCCATAAGACGCACTTTTTCCCCCCAAAAGGGGGGCAAAAATGTCTGTGCGTCTTATGGAGCAAATCCCTATCGCCCAACGCCCGGGACATGCAGTTTCGGGCGGCGGGCCAGTAGTTTTTTTGTACATTCAGCCCTGCTCCAGACAAGTAGAGCTAAATGTTCAGCGTGGGGCCGCAGCTCGTTTAATACAAGTGATCTAATAAGATCATTTGTATCAAATCAAACTGTTGGCGCTATATAAATACTATGTAATAATAATAAATCGAGCGACGGCGGCGATCGTGTCCGGGCACCCCCGCCGTGGTGTTTGCGGTCCCCCACTACTCTAGGGGACCCGTGACCACGGCATAGGAGCTTACCATAGAGCCCGTAGAGCAGACAAAGAACGGACGTTCTTCGTCTGCTCTGTGTGATCACTGAGACAGGTGGTACTGTAATCACAGCGCCACCTGTCTCAGCTGTCACAGAACCCTACCCTCCCTGCGTCCTATGGTCCGGTACGCCTTACGGAGTGCAAAATATGGTAAATGGAAATTATTGGTCTTTTTCAACAGTAGTAGGTAAAAGTTTGCAATAGTAAATAAATAGTTTGGAATGCATATAAATTGATTTTTTTTCTTCCTATGGAGGAAAGCACTAAAAGCTTTAGGCCTTGTTCACACCAAGCGCGGAGCAGATCCGGACCAGAGCAGGTGCAGACCGGATCAAAACTGCGTCCAATGTATTCCTATGGTATTTTGACCTCCAGTTCACATCGCAGCGTGCGGATCCAGACCAGATCCAGACCGGATGAAAAAACTGCGGAATGCCCTATTTTACCTGTTCTGGATCTGGTCTGGAACGCATCAAAAACGCATCAAAAACGCATGCAAGTGCCTGAAAGCCCATGTTAAACTTAAACTTTTTTTTTTTTACCAAAATCGGCCCTAAACGCATCAAAAACGCATCCAAAACGCGGATAAAACGTGGCACAACCCACTGCACTGCGTGTGCAGAAACCTGACCGGATCTGGTCTGCATTTGGTGTGAACAAGGCCTTAAAATGGCAGACCATAGTGGAGGTTGTGGAGCTTTGGAGAGTGGATATTAAAGCCTACCTCCGAGCACAATAAACTTATTGCAGTTAAGGAAGGTGCAGATTCATGCCATAAAGCCACCTGGCATACATAGATCTTCTTTCATCTCCCCATAGAATCTTCCAATCTTCCAGGCCCGCTCCAACTGCAGGTCTCATAGACTCTAGCTCTGCGGTTGCATCTCCTTCCCCCTCTCATCCTGGTTAATCTCAAAATCTTGCCTTGGGCCCTTTGTTTTGGGATTGGCCAGGAGCAGAGAAGCTATCTAGCACCATGGGTTGCAACGCCACATGCAGTACCGCAATACCATGCGTTGCTGTGAATAAAATTGTACATGCACTAGACAGCACATCACACCGCCCACCCATCGGTGATGTCAGAACACACAAGCCCGTATGTTAAAATGTAGGATTTTAGTGGGTGGGCTAGTGTGAATGGGTCCTGAAAGTTCAGTCAACATTCAGGCAAGAAAAATTTAAGGCTCTAATAAAAATGTGACAATATTATCTACTGTCATATTCACACATTAGAACCCAAGACAAGGAACTTGTGACAGGAACCAAATTGTTTCATTCTACATTAAGGGTGAGCAATGGAAAATGTCAGGGATGGATCAAATAAGCCAGATGGGGGAGAAGGTAACTGGCAAGGAAACCCTTCTGAAAAGGGCTAAGTGAGCTGTCATAGGTAATTTCTGAAGCAGTAGATCTTTATAGGATGATTATGTACATCTGGGGGTAAATTCGGGTAATGCCTGGACTGTGTACTGCCTGATTATTCTGACTGGATAGCACCAGATACACAGAGGTGTCTTGCCCTTCGTGTAGGTCATGAAAATGACAAATACTAACCTTCTATGAACAAAAGTTAAAGAAACCCTATACGCAGAGAAATATGCAAGCTACCCTGCCTGACCTTCTGAAAATGCTATTTGCCTGGCTGTCTGTCATTACTACTTTGGGGCACTGACCTAGAAAAAGTACGCACATCAGGAATCAGAATAAAGTCAGATCTCATAATTTGCATTGTAGTTTCGGTTAATGGTTAAAATGAAGAAGCAACTGAACCAAAATTACTTTTTTTTTTTCCAAGGGTTCAAATTGAAGAATAACTTAAACCAGATCCACAATCTACATACTTTCCAGCATATAACAGACGTCTCTAGGCATCTGAAAATACATTCTTTAATCCAGCAACTCAGATGCACAGAACATTGGGGTGCTCTGGTTGGCATGTTGAGAGCATGGCCTCACCACTGACCAGTGTGGTGCCCTAGCACAGTAATGGCCCAACCAATTGAGATTGTAAGATTTGCAACCAGTAAGATTTGCATACCTGAGATTTCAGGCATCAGAGGTGGTTGGCAGGAAAAATTACTTACTGGCACTTGCAGGTGCCTGTTATATGCTGCTAACACTGGGTATGTTGGTAGCATCTCATCTTTGCTTTAAGGTTACTCATCTGTGTCATAACTTCCAAGCCTTAAAATTAGAACATATCTATGGGCAACACCAACAAAGAAGTGATTTTAAAAATGGATATACTTTATGTTCTATTTTGGAGGTCAGATGATCTTTTTTCTGGCCATGCCCAACAAAATTACATGGTACAGAATGGTAATTTTAGCAGCTGTCCTCTCAAATTATCCAATTTTCTCCACAAGTATAAGTTCTATGGATTGGTCTATTTTACATATATAAACACTCATGCACACATACAGTATATATATACACCAATCAGCCATAACATTATGACCACTGAGCGATGCAGCAATAATTGATTATCTTGTTACAACGGCACCTGGAACTGGGATGGATATACTTGGCAGTAAGTGAAGGTTTTGTCCCTGAAGTTGATGTGTTGGAACAGAAAAAATAGGCAAGTTTAACCATTTGAGCCACTTTGACAAGGGCCAAATTGTGATCGCTAGATGACTGGGTCAGAGCAACTCCAAAACTGCAGCTCTTGTGGGATGTTTCCATCTGCAGTGGTCAGGACCTACCAAAAGTCATCCAAGGAAGGAAAACCTGTGGACTAGCAACAGGTTCATGGGCGGCCAAGGTTCAGCAATGCATGAAGGGGGCCCCACCTTGCGACTTAAAGGGCCTGCTACTGACAGCTTGGTGCTGGATACAACAGCATACCTTCAGAGGTCTAGTATAGTCCATGCCTCAATGCATCGTTCAGGGCTGTTTGGGCGGCAAAAGGGTGGCCATAATGGTCAAAATGTCATGGCTGATTGGTGTAAGTGGCGGTGGAATAAATAGAAACACCATATAACTGCAGGTTAAAAAAAAAAATTTTTTTAAAAAAGCGATTTTTCCATATGCGGGAGAGTGCTGTGAATATTATACCAATGTGTATAATACACCCACATCATTCATAAGGCTGACACATGTGGAAAACACATTTACTTAAACAATAGCATTGGCAGAATACATCATCTGGGCATGATTTCTGCAAGCCCTCTTACTAGAGGGCAGAGTCAAAAGGAAACAACCAGATCATATTCACAATCAATGGCAACACATACATGCACTAACTCACCCAATAATGACCAATTTTGATGAATCAGGCACCGTGGTAAATTTCACCAATCTTTAGACTGAATGACTAATTTTGACCAATAGCTGAATGATCTTATATGAAGTGACATGTGACCATTGTATACTGTACAACAGATTGTGTAAGCACATTTCTGCTTATTTTGCACATAACCGGTTTCACTAGATATCGAATTGAAATCTGATTACATATGTGTTTTGACAATCAAACTTTGAAAAATTGATAAAAATATGCGTAAATCATTGATCCTGTTACAAAATCGGTGAATATTTGGCCTGCACCATTCACTGCAGAAATCACAATAAAATGTGTTCTACTAACCTAAAGTGATGCATTAAAAAAATAAACACTGTAAGAAACCAATCTTTCAATGGCTACTGAGACATCCCCATTTGTGATCTGGCTCAGCTTCCTCTTTGTGGTTTAGAAGAAAAACACTAAACAGCTCAAATAAGTAATGTGATTTCCCCAAAATAATGATACAGCCCTCTGTGTGCATTCAGTCTCAAAAGGGTCACAATGAAACGATCACATAGAATATCTGAACAGCATCTTAGGTGCCCACAGTTGGGAAACAAGTCATCAATCCTGTTTCTCAACACATGTTCAAAGTACAACAATTATTCGCGTTTTTTCCATTGATACAGACCTGAATATAAAGAATACCAATAGGTGGCACTGGTAGCTGATAGTTCTGACACCTCTCCACCATTGTAACGTATTGTAAGTGCACACCTCCTATTCATAAATGAACAAGGTCAGGTGAGCCATGAAACTGCCTTTCACTTACAAGAATCACTGGCATTCACCCCCTTTTGTTATACATCATAGTAGATACTGCAGTCCACCTATAGATGAACTGGTATCATTGGGATGCATGTAATAAGTTAAACCCAATATAAAAGACATTATCCCATGTGTTCAATGCAGTCTGTTTTCGAGTAGCTCATTATCCATTGTTCAGAAGCCCTTCCGGTGTTGAATGCACTGTACCACTCCTTACTGTAGGCCTTTTCATTCAGAGATCACTTCGAACTTTGTTCAAATATTGTTAAGTGGTAAGTAAACTCGATGCCTCTTGCTCAAGTTGGACTAGTTAAAAGATCAGTCCAACAAAACTACCATTCTAGATTGCAGTAAATGCTGGAAGGGTTTCTTTACTTATACACTCAGTTGTCACTTTATTACACTTCCTGGCCCCCCAAAAAAGTCAAAACTCTAATATATCACCTTTAGCTTTGATTATGGCCTGCATTCGCCCTGGCATCATTTTGATAAGTTTATGTAATGGCACAGCATTAATTTCCATCCAGAGTTGTATAAATTCTTCACCAAGATCTTGTAGTGATGATGAGAGAGTCGGACCACTGCGTATAGTCTTCTCCAACACATCCCAAAGATACTCAATGGGGTTATGGTCTGGGCTCTGTGGTGGCCAATCCATGTGTGAAAATGCTCCCTGAATCACTCTTTCACAATCTGAGGCCAATGAATTCTGCCATGGTCATGTTGGACTATGTCCGTGCCATCAGGAAACAATCCATTGATAGAAAAACCTGATCATTCAATATATTCAGGTAGGCAGTTGACCTCATTTTTTGGGGGACACAACGTTGCTGAACCTAGACCTATTATCCAATGGAAGGCTATAACCTATTTGCTTTGCTAAATCCAGGTGGTGACTTTTTTTGGCCAGGCAGCGAATATGCTCCCATTTAGTACCTAATATTCATGGAAATTGTCAACGGTGCTTAAAGTTTGGGTAGATGCTAACTCAATAGCAGATAGTTCCCAAAGATCTGTCATCCACGTTTTCTTGCTGCATCCTTCTCTTTTTTAAACTTAGCTCAGAGGAAACCAGCCCTGTATGCCAAATTCTGTCTCTGCCATCCACATGTCAAAAGGAAAATTTTTTTTCGTTTGAAGACTGTTTCCTGAGAGTCATATAATCGTGGTGCTCTCTCTAGACCAGACTGCTTGTTAAAAGTGACACTAAATTCCCGGAGTTAAATCTTAAAAATGCATTCATGTACCCCAACTATTAATAAACATGTAGCTTATTTGTGTATCACTCGGCAGTAGAAATGGTGCCGACACTGTCCTTCCTTCTGGAGGGTGACTACTTCTGTTCCCCATGGTCCCTGTGTGTTGTAAAGTAGCTACAGCTCCAAACTCACTTCTGTGATGAACTACAATCTAAATACAAATGAATAAACTCAATGGGGGGGAAATTATCAAAACTGGAGCAGACCAAATCTGGAGCACTGCAGTCAATCAGCTTCTCTCTCTCATTTTTTAATCTTACCTGAGCAATTTGAAGAGAGATGCTGATTGATTGCCATGGGCAACTGCTTCAGATTCTCTTTGCTCCCGTTTTGATAAATTCCCCCATGTGAGATTGTAGTCCATCATAGAGTGGTGGCTACGTTACAACACAGGGACCATGGGGAACAACAGTAGTCAGCCTCCAGAAGCAAGGACAGTATCAGCACCAATTCAGAGATGATTTGAGGATCTAGAGCCAAGTGATACACAAATAAGATTCATTTTTGTTAGTAGTCAAGGTACTTGAATGCATTTTTAAGATTTAATTCCTGAGTTTAGTGTCACTTTAACTGATATATATATATATATAACTACCATGGGCACCTTTTACTGACTAGGGATGTGTTAGATATGACCTATGACAAAGGGTCCAACAAACAATATATGCATTTTAAAACTTGTAATGTTGTTGCAATTCAATGTTTCCTGAATGTTATCAGTCAAAGTTGAACTAAAACTTTTTTCTAAGGAAGGTTTTTTTTTTGCCATCTGTGTCCCACTGGGGAGATTTCCCTTGACTTTCTGGCCAATCACTATAACAGGAAGTGAGAGAGAACTCCCTCCCAAAAGAGGGGAAACCCTGAATATGGATGTGACATGAACCATGGTATAAAAAGGTAAACTTAGCCTTTAAGACCTCATGCACACACAACGCAAGAGCAAAATTGTACATTGCGTATATACGCGCTTTGTATGCAATCCCAGAATGCATAATTTTTAATTGAAATCTTAATGCACTAGACGTGCGTATGCACTCACACACGCGCGTATACTACGCAGAAATGCAATTATTTTTTTTGCATCTTTACGCAGCGCAAATATACGGATCCATACTCAGCTATGTGTATGGAGCCATTTATTTGCATATGTGAAAATACGCTGCGCACATTTATACGCAGTGTATTGCACGCCAGTGTGAATGAGGCCTTATCCTTAGTTTTGTAGAACAATTAAACAAGTCTTTTGAACAGCTGCTACAAAATGACCGAAAATGGGAAATACTATTCGTTTCCAGTTTTGTTCAGTTTCTATTCAGAATTCAGACCAGACGTTTGGGACTGTAGTAATGAAAAAGCCATCAATTATCTTTAGATTGGCTAAGCAGATAATGAATCTATCTTTGTCAGGATTAGGTTGGATAAACCTTTGACAGACCTTGGATAATCCGTGGCCGCCACATGCCTGGCAGATTCTGGACTGTTTGTGTATCGGTTGACCTGTCACATCTACAATAGCTAGCCTACAGCTGAAACCCAGAAAAAAAGAACAGTCGTGGCCATTGTTACATTCCTACCAATACAACACGGTTCACCTGGTGCATTGTGACCCCGTGCTAAGTAATGAAGAATAGCAGTGTGCATTCACAGGTAAATGTCCCACTTCCTAAGGATACGTACTCTGCTTTCATAAGAAATTGCTATCCATTGGCTCTGCTTTCTAACACGCCCCCTCTATAGAGTTATGTACAAATTCCTCAAATCCCAAAAGGGACTTCAGAGCAGGAAAAGGGAAAAAAAAAAAAAACTCAGCCAAAGGAAAGGGAAAAAAAAAAAAAAAGACAAGAGTTTGCTGGGATTCAGCGTAAGCTTTCTAAACGTAAACATATAACCAGTGCTAAATGAGATCTTAAGAGTCAAGACAGGCCAAATCCTGTGCGAGAAACAAAGCGTAACCAAAGCCAGAGAGACAGAACTATAATGCAAAGTCCAGACAGACCCTACTGAGAGAAATACAATCCAGACACAGTCAGAGAAATAGAATGCCAGCAAGACCTTCCATAGAGGAGTACAAGAGCAAGGAGTCAGGCAGCACCATTCTATTATCAATCCTTCCACCAATACATAGAAGTATATTTATAAAGTGATAAGATCATCACAATCCAATATCCGACAATAGAACCAGAGGGCTGCTTGATGGGATAAGTCAGCATTCTAGCTGGCCACTGCGGACACAATTCAGGGAAACCAACATAGGATACACAGTTTCCTGTATTCCATTACTGCAAGTCATTACACTGAGAATGCCACAGAAACGCCACATGGTCCGCTTTTATTTGACATCAGATGAAATCAAACATGCGTGAGTGCCAGCTTGGCCCACATAACCCATCACATGGCAGATGACTGTCACCATGAAGCTGGTTATACAACAAGGGTGGGCAACTCCGGCCCTCCAGCATGCCTCTGGGAGTCATGCCTGTAACTGTCAGTCTTGTAATGCCTCATGGTAATCACACAACAACTGGAGGGCCAGAATTGCCCATCCCTGCCATACACGGTTAGAATATTGGCCAATTACTGTAAAGTTTAATGGCGGATGGCCCTGCTGGTTAGACAAAAGTTGGTTACTAAACTGACTTTCGCCCGAGTGCAAATTGTTGGCTGAACCAATCAGCAGCAGCCACTGGTAGTCTGACAGCAGTAGGCACCGGCTGTCAGAATACAACACGCCTGCGGGAATGGCGGGGATTCCCCAATCTGACCTTGATCCGACGGACAGCCACGGCCCCTGGTGATTGTTTACATCCTGGCCTCGCCTGTGCACTACCACCCTATACTTCTATTTCCCAGCCTTGGATCACAGTGCGATAGACGTCTATGGGCCTGTAATGCACAATGAGACTTGCGGGTGTAAACAATCACCGGAGGCCGCAGATGTCGGACTGAGTCTCCATTCACACATGAGCTGTTTTCCGTGTGTATTCGGCCAGTTGGTCCCGCAAAATAGTCCAAGTGTGATTTTATGGGTGGATTCCACACGTTCTGACTATAGTAATAGCCGCAAACGTGTAGAATCCACGCATATGTTAATGTTTGCGCGGTTTCGTTCCACACGGAAAACACTGCCACTACCCTGTTTCCCCGAAAATAAGACCTCCCCCGAAAGTCAGACCTAGCACTATTTTTCAAGATTCCTGTAATATAAGACCTACCCCGAAAATAAGACCTAGTTTGGTGGTAGCATGTGAGGGGGAAGTTGAAGAGCAGGAGAGATGGTATCAGCCTGCAGGGACATACTGTATTAAGGGGGTGACAGGGGACTCCCTCCGGCCAGCGCAGTGACAGGGAGCACTCCAGTACCATACTTCACCAACTGCTGTCCCCCTGAAGGCACTGCTTAATTCAGGGGTAGCCAAACTCCGGCCCTCCAGCTGTGGTGCAACTTCAAATCCCATGAGGCATTGCAAGATTCTCACTGCCACAGACATGACTCCTGGAGAGAGAAGCATCATGGCAATGATAGTTTCACCACAGCTGGAGGGCCGGAGTTTGACTACCTTTGGCTTAATGTAATGGTACTGAACTGTAATGTGTATTGGTAAATGGTACCGTACTTTACCGCGCTGTCCACTGTCTGATGTCCCCACTGCTACACCGCTGCTACCATCGTCCCTGATGGCAAAGGAAGTCGGCGCTGTCGAAAGCAAGGCTGCGGCGGTGGAGGGAGAAGAGCCGCATTAGCCGATACTTCCTCTATAGCGCCAGTTACTGTGACAGGCGGTGATACCAGATAACTTTGGATTGTTGCACATTTTGTTGCACATTAAAAAAAAAAAAATCCCCTGAAAATAAGACCAAGTGCGTTTTTTTGGGGGCAAAAAAAATATAAGACAGTGTCTTATTTTCGGGGAAACACGGTATGCGTGAATGGAGCCTCAGGTTGGTACACATATGTGGAGGGGGAAGGTAGGATGGTTTAGTCAGAGCAACGGGGCAAAAAGAATATGTACACTTTGAAGGTGCACTTAGTCATTAAAGCTGAAGTTCAGGGCTTTTTTTGTGGGGGGGGAGGGGGGTACAGCACCAAACACTATAGATATGTGTAATAGTGTGTATCCCTTTTCCCCAGGTTAAAATCTTCTCACAACCACTGGATATTACACTCAGCGGCTGCCTTCCGGAGATTAACAGCCGCTAGTGCTAGCATGCAAAGTTGTGCCA
>NW_017307344.1:326049-336653 GCF_000935625.1 Nanorana parkeri
ATTTATTCTGCAATGCATGGCATTCTGTGAATGGAATGGCGTGGAGTTGAATGACAGAATCTCCACCACTCCATTCACAGAACGCAATGCATTGTGGGATAATAGTAATAATACAAGCAGTCTGAATGGTGATGAGAGCAGAGAGGGATGGGCCAGCAGTACAACTTTGCAGGCTATTAGCGGCTGTTAATTCTCACAGAGCCAGAAGACAGCCACTGAGGGTAATATCCAGTGGCTGTGAAGGGGGCAGTGAAGTGAGGATTTTACAGAAAAAGCAGCAGCCTGCGGGAGATGGGATACACACCAATACACATAACTCAGATGTTTGGTGCTGTATCCTCCCCTTAGTTTTAAGTAAATCTCTTTGACAGTTGTCACCTGAACAAATGTTCCTATTAAAAAAATTCCCTTCTATTCCTATTCTGGTCATAACTCAAAATTTTGGACTTTCCATCTCTTTCTGTCCCAGTGGCAATGGTCACCAGGGTGAATAAAGAGGGTGAAACTCGGACAGCCTCAGCCTGACCCAATGTTTACATCCCCTAGTTGAAATAATCTTCACCACTGGCCACACCTCTAAGTGAGCCTTCATAGACATACCTGTTCAGGTTTGAGTCTGGATGGCTAGGCTGGGAAGATAAATGTACTTTTACTTTGTCTGACTATACTCTTAGGCTGCATTCACACTAGGTGCGAATGTGCATTTAGGGATTCCTGCGGCAGGTACCTACAAATTCCTGCAGCAGCAATCCCAAATATGCTGTTTAGAAGCAGCTGCTGTCACCCATTCAAGCTAATTACTGGATGACAGCGGCCATATTTGAAAGAGCAATCCGCCAGCACTACGCATGTAATTGTATGTGATACGATTACATGGGGTTAGGAATAGATCACTATCCCTGGAAGCATCTATCGTGCATTACTATCGCATTTACCGTGCGTCCAAAGATAGTAAACTATACCTAACTGCATGTAAATCATATCACATACAATTACATGTGGAGTGCCTGGCGGTCTGCTGCTTTCAAATGCGGCCACTGTTACCCAATCATTACCTTGAACGGGTGACAGCAGCCACTTCTAAATGGCATACTTGGGACAGATAGTGCCAATTAATTCTATCGAACGCCTTCTCCGCATCCAAAGTCAGGAGCAGAGAAGGCGTCTTGGAACGTTCTACGTTATGAATTAGATTAATAACTCTGCGGGTGGCATCCGGAGCACCCCGGTCCTTTATAAAGCCCGACTGATCCGGATGTATTAGGGAGGGGAGTACGTCCATCATGCGTATTGCCAGCATTTTTGCATACAGTTTAACAAGGCATACTTGGGATTCCTGCCACATAGCATCCTCTTATTTTCCTTTTTATTTTGTTACATATGACAAAGTTGAGAAAGAGGGACACCTTCCAGCACAATGCATTTCGGCTACTGACACACCCCTGCCATGCCCCCAGTTATGAAGTTATATGACAAAAATGATTGATAATCCCAGAATTGTTTTTTCCACTGCAGCCACCTTGCCCCAAGGAGGGTGACTACTCAAATTCAGTTTGCTAAGACTGTATGCAGTCTAGCTGATTGTATAGTCTGTACTCATCTGGCTTTCCCTAAGGATTCTGTTATTGCTTGCATATGCCTGCTGCTGTGTAGCCTTGCCACAGAGGAGAGCAACTAATAGTGCAATGTTATGGATATCTATGTCTCTCCAGCCAATCACTAGGAGTTTCATGGCCAGTGGTGCACTTTCTTCTTTATAATTTCAGAGCTTCCATGGTGGGTCATGTCTCTTTCATTCTGCTTTCACTATGCCAACACTCCAGCTCACAATTCTTTATCAGATTTTTATCAGATATTAGCAGGTCTGAAACACTTTGAGACATACAGTATAAGTGGTCTCTTGTTGGTTATCGCTTATGTATGTAAACTGACAGTTGAATAAACATTTGTGTGAATGTCTTTAACTTATTTGTTTCTTTTAAAATGTTTCATACAAAATGTATTAAAAGCCAAAATGATGGACTCCATTTACTCTATAAATTGAGAACTATTATCAATATTATTCATAGTTCTATACTCATTTCCACTGTGTCTGTGAAATATTCTTGTTGACAAACTGAGCCCCCTAGTGGTAGACACTCTACTTTTTATGTAGTGAGTGCTGCTTTCTACCTGCCCATCACTTTCAACATCCTCCTGGATTCCCAGTGTGCTTTGCACCTCTTTCCCTGCTCCTTGATGTGACAAAATCTCGATTTCCCAAGACTACATAGCTTATAATGCATTGCTTCCAGCAAGCACTGATAATGGTAGATAGAAAAAAACTGCGCTAGGAGTCAAATAACACTCTAAGGCCCCATTCACACCTGACCGTTTTGTAGCGCGTCCTACTCTCGATGAACGCTCTACAAAACGGTCAAAAAAATAAATAGCATTGTAGTCAATGGTATCGTTCCCACCTGTCCGTATTTCCGCCCGTCCCGAACGCACTACAAAACGGCCCACGCATGAAAAGGTCCCGGAGCGTTTTTTGCTGCGTATTGGTCCGTTTTGTAGGGCGTTTTCCATTTGTATACTGCCAAGTAGCCTTTGGAATCGCGCGACGGTCGCGCAACTTTTTTACCGCGAATCGCGGTAAAAAAACCGCGTGACGGTCGCGCGACAGACGCGCATATTACACTACGCATAGGTGTGAATGGGGCCTAAGAGCAGCAGTGCTTAATAGGTGAGTACACCCAAAATAGAATAAAAAGAAAGAAAATAGCACTGTGCTTCAAACTCAAAACTTATATTCCTAAAATGTGAAAAAAATTAGTATAAAATGTGAAATTGTCACAAAGTGATCAACTATTTTCTGTTATACACAACACCTGTGTTGCACAATGCCTGTGCTGATGATGGTAAGAAAAAGCTCTAGGTCTAAGCCCTCGTTCACACCTGAACGTTTTGTAGCACGTTCTACGCTCGACGAACGCTCTACAAAACGCTCAAAAATATAAATCCCATTGTATTCAATGGTCTCGTTCCCACCTTGGCATATTTCCGCCCGTCCCTAACGCGCTACAAAACGTCCCACGCCTGAAAAGGTACATGTACTACTTTGGGCCGTTTTGTTGCACGTTTCCATTGGGATACAGCCAAGTAGCCTTCGGAAACGCGCGTTTGTCGCGCGACTTTTTTACCGTGAATCACGGTAAAAAACGCGCGACAGACGCGCATATGCAATACGCCTAGGTGTGAACGAGACCTAATGGTCTAGACACTATAAACCATAATAAACATGGGGAAAAAAACATTCTAGTACATCTCATAAAATGTGTACATATATAAAATCCTGTGTTAAATCTCACAAGTGATAATCCAATCGGCCAATCAGCGGGAGAAGAGGTCAGAATGGAGCAGATGACTGAGGACTTGGAGGAGGAGTTCGCGGCCATCTTGCTTCATTGAATACGCGATGGAGGTCCTGTGTGCGGCGGATTCGGGTCCCTGAAGATGGCGGACGCGGCACAGGTACTCGTTTTTTGTATCGGAGTATTGTGCATCCCTAGTCTAGACCATTAGACCTAGAGCTTTTTCTTACCATCATCAGCACAGGCATTATGCAACACAGGTGTTATATATAACACAAAATAGTTTATCACTTTGTGACAATTTCACATTTCATACTAATTTTTTTCACATTTTAGGAATATAATTTTTGAGTTTGAAGCAATGATAATGTTTCATTGTTCAGACGCTGGGTTGTAGTTCACAAGGCAGACTTTGTGAAAGGTGAAGACAGGAGAGAGGAAAGTGCATATTCACAGGGCTGAGTGAAAATGTGTCAGTGCATTGAGAAAGTGCACCCCATGAACATCTTCAGTAAGTAGGTTTATAAACTTCTAGATGGATATGGTTATTAGGAGTGGGATAGAATTTATGGAAATTCAATACAGAAATACAGATGTATTTGTAGTTTTGGACCATAGATACCCTTTAATGGGATTTTCTGGGAACGCTGAAAGTGTTCAAAAAGCCTCTGAAACCACCAGTCTATAAATGCTTCAACTCCCTCTGGACTTTCTTAGATGGCAAGTAGTGGACACTTTTTAGGACACAACATTTAGGCAGAAACGCCATCTATTCCACATACCAAATCATTCAGCTAACCTTTTCCGGATTTGCCACAAGGCCACTGAGGCCCGGCCTTGAGGCGGCAGGGAGCAGAGGGTCGGTGTGGAACGTCCATTCTCCGCTCTGCTCAGTGTAATCAGTGAGAGGGGAGAGCTGCACTAACGGTCTTCCCCTTTCAGCTGTCACAGGAGTTCCAGCACAGTGCTGTGCTAGAACTCCTGTATTGGAGGTGACAGGTTCAATAAAGAAAACCTGTCTTCTCCAAATGCTAGCACACAGGGGCTTGTTACTTCCTGTGTGATAGCAATAAAGTTGAGTGAAAAAAATTACAATTGTTAAACAAATAATTAAATAAATACAAATAAATGAAAATAGGTAACAAAATAATAGAAATAAGAAATATTTAAAAATAAAAAAGGGATTAAAAAGGAAAACATAATAAGGAAACATTTTTAAAGAAGAAAAAAAGTAAAATATAAGATAAATACAAATTTTAAAAAGTTAAAAAATAAAAACAAATGTAAAAAATAAAAAAGTGATAAATTATTATTATCACAAGTTATTGTGTTTGAGAATACTAAAACAATGTTCCCCTAGTTAAACCTTATTCACTATTACCAGCACTTCATCAGAGACAGACAGAACACACAATCATTGCAACTAACAAGGTGTCAAATGTCTCATATTTTCCAAAACATCATGGGGGTGGGGGGAGGATGGATGTCTAATGAAATATCCAACACTAATGAAAAAGAACACCTATTACAGGTGAAAATATTTATGACACGCTAGGGGGAATAATAAGATGTGTCTGAGACAAGTTCTGTCTCAATTGATACAGTTACCCCGCAGCAACAAATCGGCTTCTATATTCATTTTTTCCACACTGTTTAATTTAAAAGCTGAATGGCTCCTGTTGAGAGTTAGTTGAGTTAAGTTCTAAAAGTCAGCACTCTCAGGAAGATCCTAATGGGAGTGCCAACTGTCATTTTAAACAAGCTGCTAGCAGGCTTTCATCAAGCTTCAGGGCCTGTTCACACCATCCAATGCGTTCACGGCACGGTTCCATGCCATGAACACACTGGATCGCATAAACAAAGCCTCTCCGCATTCTGAGACGGGAAGGGGCATGGTCATTCAAATCATTTCAATGGCACCAAAGACACACCTCCCGCCTGCAGTGCGATTGCCTGGATCACTGGAATGCGCAGTACTGCAATGCTGTGCATTCCAGTGTGGTGCAATTGCAAAAAATGTGCTTGCAATTTTATTCTGAAGTAAACTTTGTACCATAATGTCCTGTGTTCCAGTGTGGTGCAATCGTAAAAAATAGTGCATGGAACAAGGGGGAGTCTTTGTTTATGCAATCCAGTGGTGTGAACAGGCCCTCAATTTGCATTGAAGCCTACAAGCAGCTTGTTTAAGGTGAAAGTCAGCACTCCCATTAAAATCTGTGTTTAACATTCCCAAACTGGAGCTGAATGGTGCTTTAAAAGCTTCAACAGAGCTTGCCAAAGCTTGCTCTTAAAGCTTGCTCAAGCAACGATAGAAAAAAAAGATGGTGCTACCAATTTGGTAGGTCCCGGGACAGTAGCACAAATGTTTATCAAATCAATATTTTCGATAAAAATATACTAAAAACAGTATCAGAGCACACAAAAATACATGATTCCTACTAAATCTAAAAGATATAACTACATAGAGTTTATTAGAGAACAAATATTTGTACATTTAAAATTGCGCCTTTTTGTGAAATGAGACAAAAATTAAGGATTGCAAAACTGTAAATAAGCAACGTATGCAAAAATCTGGGGGTTGGTCTCACACCTATGTGTTGTGGTAACACTTGATCTACAGTGCCGTTTCTGCATTGCATTGGTGTGTGTTGATGATGTAGGCATACATTTAATTGTAAAGCAGCATATTACAAAGCACGGCATCGCATTGCCACACACAGTTGAATCAATGTTATTTTAAAAAATTAAAAATAAAATATATATATATTAAGGATGGCGATGCACAAGCTCAGCACATGTGCATAGTGCACATCACATTGGGTGCACAATGTTGCAAATGTATGTTATGTGTGTTGTGGGCTTTATTTCTTTTTTAACTTTTTTTTTTTGTCGGGGGCTTTTGGGGAATATCAGGAGTCTAAACAGACCCCTGATGTTTCATTTTTGAAATAGAAAAATAGATTGAGTCCTCAATCACCTTCTCTGCAGTCCCAGCACTGAATGATCAGGAAGTTCCCAGTAGAGAGACTTCCTTTTAATTCACAAACTGAGGAGATAGTATGTTTACTATCAACCCAGTTATAAATGGACAGGAGGTGATCTATGCAGAGCATCTCCTCTCCATTCATAAACTGAGCAGATAGTAAACTGTCCCTAGACTTGAATGAAAAGGAAATGATGTGTAGCACTTCCTGTTCTTTCATTCGGCTCTGTTTCCCCATTGACCCCTGCTGTCTTTGCCAATACAGAGGGCAGTGGTGATACAGCGGTGATCAGAGTGGGCAGAGAGCCGATCATGATGCTGGCACTCAACATGGAGGGGAGAGCTGCAGAGCTGCGGTGGTGGGCGAGGCTGATTCTGAATAATTAGCTGCCATCAGAGGCTTGTCAGCCGCTGATGACAGCTATTTATCTACAGAGTACAGTCAGGGGGACACTTCTGTTATAAGCTTTTGGTCACTGAAGCAACCATGAGCTTATAGAAGAAGGGAGAATGCAGCCAACCTAAGGCATATTGAGTTGGCCAGCTGGGAACATTTTTGTTCCACCATATGCCTTATTTTGGCGGCAGGGAAAGGGTTAAAAGACATGGTCAAATTGTGACACCTTTTAACATCTTCCATCATTAGCTTTCTTTGCTGTTCTTGGTATTTGGTCACATGCCATCTTAAAGCTGCAAAAGAAAATGGTGCTGGAAGACTTCCCTCTGTCAGATGCTGTAATTTCAGGTCTAGACAGGAAGCAGGTAGCTATATAATACATGGTAGGTGCGGCTGACTGCAGGTTCTCCTCTGGTGTGGGTCTGAATAGTGTAGTATCTCCACTCAGGGCCACCAGTTTAGAATAGCTAATTAGGACTGGCCTGGGGGGGTGCTCAGTGTCCAGTGTCCAGTGCCCAGTCCTCCCCTGCCTTCCTCCAGCAGTTCATCCCTAGATCCTATCGATAGAGCCTGCTTTTGCAATCTGTGTCCAATTGGAGAGATTTCTCTTCACTTCCAGTTTGCTAACCACAACAGGAAGTGAGAGGCAATTCCTTTAAAGAAAGGGGAATCCTTGGGGTTGGCTTCAGTTCCACTTTATTATTCATGCTTTATAGTTTAAGCATTAGCAAATCTTATGTATTACTATTTTGACCATAAGCATACTTCTTTTGCCAAAAAACACAGCTCTCAAGCTCCATGTGATCAAAAGACAGTGCAAATGAGAAGATGATATGTAGTTACCACAAACATTGTAAGTGCTTCAAGTATGTACAGTCTGAAGAGTGTCTGGCTGACTTGCCATAATGACACAATGATCAGCAAGGCACAATCACTAAGCAGCACCACAAATTAGTTGGCAGGGCTTTCATATGTAATCGACCCAGGAAGGGTAAGAGTGACCCCAGGGTACAGTCTGTGAAAGGTGGCTGCGTTATTTGTTGGATTCTGAAGATGAAAGCAAGTGTACGTGCACTGTGCCTAAACAGATTCTCACTTTCTAGATTATATAAAAGCTTTTGTTCTTTCTCCTGAGGGCAGGAAGCACAATTGCTACCTTTTCCGCTGATGTGTGATGTGGAGGTGCAACTTTCTGCACCAGCCACACCATATGGCGGGGGTGGATCTTAGTAGGAAATAGTAGCCTTTGCAGATTATGGCACATTCATCAAATGTTTTCCAATATAGACAGGCTGTGGAGTGGGGCTAACATGAAGTATGGTAAGACACTTGATTCATGTATCTGTTGCTGCAGCAGTCCTATAGTGAAAGTCTGGGCAGAAAGGCCCAGAACTTTAAGGGCTTGTTCACAGCAAGTGCGGAGCAGAGCAGTTACAGAACACAGTCTTCCAATGTATTACAATGGAATTTTGGGCTCTAGTTCACACCACAGCGTTCAATTCCAGAGCATGTGGAAAAACTGCAGCATGTCCTATTTTATCTGCATGCAAAACACATCAAATACGCAAGCAAACGCACTGGAACGCACTGAAAGCCCATTTTAGGCTAAAACAGCCCGGGACGCGGCAAAAACATGGCAAAACACACTGCAGTGCATGTACAGCAACACATGCAGATCTGGTCCGGATGTGGTGTGAACAAGCCCTTATATATGGGGCAATGACTGCAAATGCAACATGAACACAGATAAATGTCAGCAACTGCAAACCTCAACAGCCATTCTGCATTCTGACTTAGCATAGACAAGCAGCTGTGTCAGGGTATGCATACCTTATAAAAGGAGCCAGCCACTGCATGAGGCAGAGTGGTATGTGTGTTTGTATTAACAGTGCCAGCAGTCTTCCAACTAATACTGAGAGCCAAGGAAAGCATCTTTTTCGGCACAGCAGTTCTGTGTCAATATACTATGTTGTGACAGTCACAGCAGTAGGCAATTCCTTTTTTTTTAGCGCTAATTCTATGCGGGATAGAAAAGCATGTGTTTTTGAGTGACAGGAGGACTTTGCTCTCTAGATGCCTCCACCTCAAACATCTATTAAAGCAAAATTATGACTTTAATCTCCAAATAGGTGCGCTTTGTCCACCTGTGCCTCTCAGGTGATCTAGCTGAATGTCTAGGACCGTGTAGAAATCTTCTAGGACAAAAATGGGCTCCTCTGAGAAATCTTCATTGCCTCCAACATCGCCTTGTCTAATCCTCCAAAAGTGGCGGGGTGTAAGAAACATTCTGTGCATGCCCAGAGGGCTGTGCGCCTCTATGTGCATGTCCGGAAGACCCATTCTCAGGGTCAAATGGTAAACGCGCGCAATACGTGCGTACGCATGGGAGGTTTTCTTGGAAAGTGCGCGCAAGTCGCACAGGAAGTGACATCATGAAGCCCTATTTAAACAGATCCGTGGCACACCTCCATTACTAATTGATCCTCAGCTATTCCTGTGTTATTGTTCCTGTGATCCTGTGTATTCCTGTTTATTCACCCGGCTTGCCTTGACCATTCTTCTGCCTGCTGATTATACCTGCTTGACCCCCGATTTTGACCTCTGCTCGTTCCTGACTCTGCTTTTTGCTCCTGATTCTGTACTGCTGTTCCTGATTGGCTTGAACTCGGCTTGTAAACCCGACTCAGCTCCTGCCTCCTGCTTCAGTACCTTGTCTGCATCTGGTTTCCTACCATCCAGGCACCAGTGCTACCTGTTGTCCTTCTCTCCCTGTCCCCATATCCAGGAAGTTGGACACAGGACACAAGGGACGACACCTCCTCCATCCATGGTAACCACCTCCTCCACCATGGTAACAAATTGTTGAGTGCGTTTGTCGTTTGTTTTGCTTTACCTCCTCCATCCAGTCTCACTCCAGGTATGTGACACCAAGTGATACACAAATAAGCTACATTTTTGTTAATAGTTAGGGTACTTGAATGCATTTTTAAGATTTTACTCCTGAGATTAGTGTCACTTTCAATCTTAAAAATGCATTCCAGTACCTTAACATAAATAAACTTATTTCGGCATCACTCAGCTGCAGATCCTCTAATCGTCTCTGAATTAGTGCTGACACTGTTCTACCTTCTGGAGGGTGGCTACTTTTGTTCCCCATGGTCCCTGTGTGTGGTAACGTAGCCGCCACTCCAAACTCACTCCTGTGATGGACTACAATCTCATGTTGGGTTTATTAATTTGTATTGAGACTGTAGTCCATCAAAAGAGCAAGCTTGGAGCCAGAAGGAAGGACAGTGTCAGCATGAATTCAGAGATGATTTGAGGATCTACAACTGAATAATACACAAATTAGCTACATTTTTCTTAATAGTTAAGATACCTGAATGCATTTTTAAGATTTAAACCCTGAGTTTAGTGTCACATTAACAGTGAACGATGGCTGTCATTCTAAATTTTGTGGTGATACTTAACATGTATGGTACAATCACTGTTTTATACACATGCGTGCCCTACACATGCATTTGCATCCACGTGCGTGTGTAGGGTGTCGGGTTTGCTTTTACATTTTCTAATCTTTATTTATTTTTATTATAATTGACATTTTTTAACACTATTTTTATTTAAAGAAACATTTTCTATGACAAGAGGGCAACCAACTCCCCTATGTGAATGAGCGGGCGTCTCTAGACGTCCGCTCAGACACGCCCCCTTGCGCGTGCCGTCAGGCAAGCGCGAGCGGGAAATGGCCGGTATTTAAAAAGCGATGCACGTTAATATACATGCGATCCGCCGGCTGTAGAGCCGGCCGATCACATGTATGGGGTGCTGATTAGGTGTCCCCCCCCCCCTCCGCGGTCCCCCCCCGCTGATC
>NW_017307344.1:337598-346077 GCF_000935625.1 Nanorana parkeri
CCATCAATCACTGATAACACTAAACTGATGAGCGGTAAAAACGTTTAAAGTGTCGCCTATGGCCAATTTTGGTTGCCGTCGTTTTCTGCGATGTCGCGGGTGCGCGCAATTTTAAAGCTTGACATGTTTGGTGTCTATTTAACCGACGTGACCTGATCTTTTATATTTGACCAAAAAACTGGGTAATAATAAATGTTTCCTAACATAATGTTACAAAAAACGTTTTTTTTTTTAAAAATTCAATAATTTTTCCTAATTATAATAAAAAATAAAACCCGTAGTGGTGATTAAATACCACCAAAAGAAAGCTCTATCTGTCCCCAAAAAATGGTATAAAATTCATTTCAGTACAGCGTTGCATGACGGAATAAACGTCAGTCAAAGTATCGCAGCGCTGAATACTGAAAAATGGCCTGGCCAGGAAGGGGGTCTAAACACCTGGTCTTGAAGTGGTTAAGGAGACATTGGGGTCTATACTTGATCGGCTGTTTACCTGGTATCTTAGCTGGGTTTAGACAGCTCGGAACCCGGAAGCGTTGTGCTCTGAGCCAGCTGAAAAAAACATACGCTTGTGGCAACAGTATATAAACATTAAGGTGCCCAGGTGAGACGGTAAGAACACAGCAGGGACATGGACATTGCCAAGATCCCTTTTGCAAACATCTGAGTCATGCAGCTGCCAGAGGGAACACGAAGGCGAAGGGGGGCACTAATGCAGGATCAAACTGAAGTATTCATCCAGGGTGAAAATCCAACTATGCACACCACCAGGTCCACTGTTTCTGATAGCATGGGGAAGAATTTACTGAGAGGCTCCTGCAACTGGCATGAAGGTATGAGCATAGGTGATGGGGAAGTGATTGGGGAAATTGAACCCAGCTTCCCAACAAAAACTTTCCTGTTATTGTCAACAGATGTTCTACAACCAGTGCTCATAATAAAACATTTGGGTGAGCCCAAATTGTTACAAACTAATTTAAAATGTACAATAAAAAGGTGTGTATTGGCAACACTAAGCTCTTCTACTGTTATGTATAATCAATCTGGACCATCATTTTTTCCCAAGAAAGATGTGAAACAAAAGTTATGGTTATACACAGTAACATCACCTTTATTGATTTTATGTAGAAAGGCCTTTTTATGGTCCTATTTACATACTGGACATTTTTTACAATCAAAAACAAGCCTTACTGCAGGCATTAAAGACACACACACACACACACATACACACACACACACACGCTATAACCCTCCCTGGTGGAGGATCCAGCTCTTGGGCTGGCCTGGTGGAGGACCCAGCTCTTGGGCAGCAGTTGACAGATGATGCTCTTGCAATCTGCTCCAACAGTCTCAGTCAACTATGCCTCACCATATAACAGTACTGTTGAATGTTCTAGAGGCCTGAGGTCCATTTGAACTGTGTGGACAAATGTGACTGCTGGCATTGAACCTACAAAAGCAGGCCCCGCTGCTGGCCACTATGTGGCCCTAGATATGGGTGCCCTCCAAAAGCTTCACAGGATTAACCTGGGGTGAGTACAGGTAGGGACACAGAGGCTGGGACATTGCCAGACCAGTAGATGTCCAGCAGCCCTTCCTCTAAAGTAGCCTGGTCTTTGTGGTAGACTCCACTGGCTCCAGGTGGAAGCTGAAGCCTGATAAAGAAAAGAGAAACACAGCTGTAAAATGCAAACTTTATCAACTGAAATATTCATATAACATTATTGAGTAGAGAAAAAAACAGAGCAAGGACAGGAGTAAGAGAGTGAGAACGAGAGAGCGAGAAAGCATAAAAGAAAATCATACTGTGACATGATCTAGGGACCTGCAGTGCAGTGTAAAAGTGTATTTCCACCTTTGTAGCCACATTTGAGAAACCCCTAACATATATTAATGTGTTTCCATTCACACAGCTTATCTAAAAAGAGCGCAGAGTTGAAATGCAGCCAGGAAGGATTCCGACAATATTGTCAAGATCCATTCAGCTGCCTAACTGACAGCTGGCTCTGCCTCTTCAGAGCCAGAGCCAGCTGTGCCCATGCCCTCCCCTGTCTGTCTCTCCAGTGAGCATTGGAGGAACAGAGGGTGGGGCGGTGGGGGAATCTCTGCGGGGAGCATTGACTGACAGTAACAACTCTCTGCAGGGAGGAGACCGTGAGCTGAGCGATCATCTGTTACATGATCACTCAGCTCTCAGTATGTAGAATCGGCGTGTAACAGCTGTAGTGCCCACATCGGCTTTAAGTATTGTAAGGAGTATATTTTATACTCCAAGTACTTCTTCTTTAAACCAGTGCTACTAAGGACATGGTGTTTAAAGAGATGTTTGTTTTTGGTCATCTAGAGAAAAGCATATGTTTATGTTTTGCAAAGCATGCAAGGAGAAACATTAAAAGATATATTGTCACCTTCTGCTGGACCCTCCTGGCGCCACTTGAGCCTCAGCCCAGGTGGCCCAGGTATCTTCTCATTCTCCACTTCTCCAGGGATCTCCCCAGCTGCCCCCTCCATTGAAGCAAAATACTCTGATACCTTGACATCCAATCCAAGAAGACACTGAAGTTGATAAGAGAAAAAAACTCCAATATTAATACTGACAAGATGTAGGCTCTATAAGGCTCAGGAGACATTAAATCTAACAGTTTTCTCATTTTAAAGCTTTATTCTAAATGCAGCTGTTTAGAAGGTCACTGCAGTGTTCAAAAGACTTCTCTGTGTACATGACACTTACAAACGATCATCAGTGCTTGGTGGGGGGGTGAGGGTGGCTTGAGGATTCCTCCAGCTTTGGCCGCTTGCAGGCAGGAATGGAAGGATGTGTAAAAAAAGAGAAAGCAAATTCCAAAACAGAAAGCTCACAAGGGATACTGCAGTCACCACTAGGAAAACATTTGTACTATGTGCAAAAAAACACATACAATGCAAGGGTTTGAGGTTAGGGAACAGGGTGTTAGAAATACTTGACCTCCTTAGTTTTAGTATTTAGAACCTTAGTAGACAACCTGCAGCCTTAAGGTCCCCACACACCTTGCGATAATCGTACGATAATCGCGGGAAATCCCGCGATCGTACGATTATCGTAAGGTGTGTGGAAGCCGTGCGACCTCTACTACTGTAAGGTTGCACGACTTTTAACTTACGAACATGTTCGAAAACCCGCCGAGCATCGTACGATGTTCGGCGGGTATGTAGCATGTTCGTACGATAAAAGCCGGACGGGCCGGTGTGCGCAAGCGCACACTGCCCGTTCGGCATTGCGGTCATCGGAAGCCCGCCCCTCAGGGGGGCGCGGCTTGCGATCATCGCAAGTACGATCTGCCTGTCCAAGCTAGGCAGATCGTACGTTTTTTTAAGTACCTTACAACCATCGCAAGACCAAAGTTTTAGATGGTTGTAAGGTGTGTGCCCAGCTTAGGGATGCATGTAGAAAAAAAAGCCCAAAAAACACCCAAAAATGCTTAGCTCTACGGATAACATATCTCTGAACCTGAACCCCCCACCTAACCTTTCCCTCCTTCTCTCCCCTTCTGGATTTTTCGGTTCTCTCTATTCTCCTCTCCTCCTTTCACTTCTCATCTTCCAATCCAAATATAGTGGTTTCTTTCTTACGAGATCCGGGACATGGTTGATATTTGATGGTTTGTGAAATTGGATAGGTCATTTATGTACCCTTGATCGATGCTTCTTCTACCTGTGACCTGTAGCTTGTAGCCCCACGCCATAAATGTTTAAGTCACTAACCCCAACTTTTTATATCTTTTTAACTTTGAACCAACCACTACGACTTGTTTTTTTATTGCAACTTTGTATTGTTCGGATTCTGTACTTCTGAAAACTTCTAATAAAAATGAATATTAAAAAAAAAATTATGCTTAGCTCAAGTGTGAATGCGGCCTAAAGGACATGTAATGACATCTCTAGCAGTCTCGTGGAACATGTTCCCAGTTTTTGACTGTCCCCTACGGCATGTCTCAGGCCACCATCTGTACATATCTGCAGTTGCTAACCATTTCCTCTAGTAAGTCTGCAGTCTGTCAGTCTTTTGTAGCATTACATATACTAAATATGATGTGCGGCCCTTTGGTGATGTCAGGGGCCACAGTTGAGGCCCATGCGGCTCGCAAGTTGACATCCACCAATCTACAACATAAAAGCACATGGTGTAAGAATGACAGCTAGCAAATACAAGAAGACATGTGACCAAAATATAGAAAGAAACCTTGTTACGTACTATTTTTTGTCATTCATCTTCGAACGGGGTGTGATCCAGGGACACATCTGATGGGTAATGATGATCTCCTTCTAGATTCCCTCCTTTAGGAGTTCTGGCGTCTAGGCCTAAGATCCACATCCGTGGGCCAAGTAGGCCAGTGCCTTCCTACTAGGACCACATTTTGCACTGTGGTTCAGGGGAGGTTGTGTTTCTACGTCAAAGCCCTCTAGACACTACCTCTCCAAACTCTGTCCTCTGCAACCCTGACCCCAAAGGATGGAGCATCAGCAGGAGGGGGAAGGTGCCATGTCTTTTTCATAGCCCAGACATTTCTCTATTTCTTTTGCAAAGTGCATAGTGCCTGTAGCTCTCCTCCAAATTTGTCTGCTTGCCCCATAATAGTATTATGTGTCTGTTAAATATGTTATAAGCAAAATTGCCTGGGGTGCCTCATGCCCCCCTAATCACTTGTGGCTCCTGGTCCATGACACATGGGAGTGCTCACTCAGAGATGGCTTAGTCAGTAGTATTCTAAGCAACTGATTTCAATAGTACTGCTTTTACACATAATCCTCCATGTTTCTCCGGAAGAAGTCCACAAACTCCACATTCAGAGGGGGGTGATTTTGATTGTACTACAGGAATCAGCATCAATTTTTTGTATTATTTATATTGAAGTATTGAAATTATTCATAATAAAAGATGTATGTTTTAAAAGGATACACTATCTGATGTTATATACCGATCAGCCATAACATTATGACCACCTGCCTAATACTGAGTAGGTTCCCCTAAACAGCCTTGACCCGTTGAGGCATGGACTCCACTAGACCTCTGAAGGTGTGCTGCAGTATCTGGCACTAAGCCATTCTATTGGATCGGACAACACAGGCCAGCTTTTGCTCCCCATGTGTTTCAGTGAGCCTTGGCTGTCCATGACCCTGTAGCTGGTTCACTGGATTTCCTTCCTTGGACCACTCTTGGTAGATCCTGACCACTGCAGACCCAGAACATTCCAAAAGAACTGCAGTTTTGGGGTTGCTCTAACCCAGTCATCTAGTCATCACAATTTCTCAGATTTCCTCAAATCCTTACACTTGCCTATTTTTTTTTCTGCTTCCAAAACATCAACTTCAGGGACAAAACGTTCACTTGCTGCCTAATATATCCCTCCACTTCCAGGTGCCATTGTAACTAGATAATCAATGTTATTCACTTCATCTGTCTGTGGTCATGTTATGGCTGATCGGTGTATACAAGATCCTTTAACTGCTTGAAGACCAGGTGTTTAGATCCCCTACCTGGCCAGGCCATTTTTCAGTGTTCAGCGCTGCGGTACTTTGACTGACATTTATTCCGTCACGCAACGCTGTACTGAAATGAATTTTATACCATTTTTTGGGGACAGATAGAGCTTTCTTTTGGTGGTATTTAATCACCACTGCGGGTTTTATTTTTTACTATATTCAGGAGAAATTACTGAAAATTTTGAGAAAAAAAAGTTTTTTTTTACATTATGCTATAAAACAACTAATATTACCCACTTTTTTGGTAAAATATAAAAGACGGGGTCACGTCGGGTAAATAGACACCAAACATGTCAAGCGTAAAAATTGCGCGCACTCGCAAAATCGCAAAAAACTAGCATACCCAAAATTGGCCATAGGCGACGCTTTAAAAGCTTTTACCGCTCATCAGTTTAGTGTTATCAGTGATTGATGGCCCTAGAACTATTGCTCTCATTCCGACGTTCGCGGCGATATGTAACATGTGCGGCGTAATGGGTGCAATCGTCGTTTTCGCAGGTATGCGCACCTGACGCATGTTTACATGCGTGTATGTAGGGGTGGGGACTTTAAAAAAAAAATTGTTTTTTTTAATTCTTTTTTGTGTAACTTTAAAAAAATGGGGGGGGAAACTTTAAATTTTTGTACTATTTTTTTTTTCCACTTAACTTTATTGCTATCACAGAGGGGGCTGAGAAACCCCCTTATGTGATAGCAAAAGAGGTGACAGGTCCTCTTTATGGAGACATCAGGGGGTCTCCAAGACCCCTAATGTCACCTAGGACCCCCCTGAAGAAGCTGATGAAGCAGAGATCTGCTTCATCAGCTTCTCTCCAGCATCTGAAGCTGGAGAGTGACACAAGAATGCGGAAGTGATGTAATATACAACACTTCCGCATTCTGACAGCGGAGAGGGGACCGGAGGGAGCTCGGGCGGATGTAACAGGACGTTTATACACGCCCAGTTACATCCAAGAAGCTCATCCAAGTAGTTAAGGGCTCATTTACACACTAGCATCACGCTACGTGTGTGGGATCCATGTATTTAGGGCACGTTATCGCACAGCGTGTGGTACCACTCGCTACGTGAGCTGGTGTGTTGCCTTGCTATTGATTCTCAATGGCACCCCAATGCACCTACCGGCGGGTGTGAATTGTAGCGAAGCGTAATAACATGAATTGTGTTGCCATATGATGAAAAGGGTAGCACATGCATTCTTTCTTTTCACCAAACGGAAACACAAGTTATTATCCTTATTATTGTACCCACTAGGGTTGCCACCTTTTCTTCAAGCCAAACCCGAACACTCTACCAACGAGCGGACATTTTTTTGGGAGAATGAGTCGCGGCTTATTCATATGTAAATAGCGCAGCCCATTCATATGTAAATATCACAGTTGAGACTATTTTCAGTGGGGGAGCAGTAGCCCCTATCTTCATTTTGGATGCCCCTGCCTGCCTGACATCCTGTGTCCGGGTTTCTGCTGCCATGAAACCCGGACACAGCATTCAAAACCCGAACTGTCTGGGTGAATCCTGGACAGGTGGCAACCCTAGTACCCACACCTTTCACACACTGCTAAAGTGTTAAGTCCCATATGGGCTTATTTTCTATGTGTCATAAGTTACAAGGGATGTTGATACCCCTCCAAAAGGAGCAAATAACCTTCCCAAACATGAAACTTTTTGAATTTTTGCAGGTATACTCTACTACAGCATATCAAATCACCGCTCACCTTCATCATATTAACCACAGGGCCGCCTGCACCGCTTCACATGTCCGCTGGGGAGCGCTGCAGCAACACAGACACGAGATTTGCTGATCAGCCCCAACCCTTTAGCCAAGTCTACGTACCTATTGGTCGCCTATCATTGAATAACGTACCCACCAACCAATCACCGCACGACTCCGCTCTGTTTACCATCTCTCGTGATGATGTCAGTGGACGCCCCTAGAAGAAGTGAGGGGCGGAGCTCGTGCCACTGGTATCTGGTGGTGTGACACGTACGGCGGAAGCGGAGGGACAAACGGACATAGAGCGTTGTATTGGGGAAGAGGCAGGTGAGTGGCGCTGCTATGCGAGTCACACAATGGCGGGCCTGTTCGGGGTGGGGAGGGTGTTGTCGGGCTTCACTGCACCACACAAAGCCGCACTAGACTGTAGTAGGCCGCAATACAGCACAACAACACCACCGCTGCCTTGTGTTATCCGGCAGGTCAGCTGTGTCCCGTATGGCGCAGTCAGTGACGATGGCTACATCTACCACTGACCTTATTTCCGTGATATATGGCACTATACACATGTATACTCCGCCTATACGAATGTACAGCTCACACCATGACAAAACACGGGCTCACCACACATCTTACAATCTGATTGTATAATCTCCTTACATCTACCAACAAGTATGTAATGCAGAGGCCTATCCGACTGGATAGATTAGAGTGGGCCTCATTTTACATAGGTTTGGTAGATCTAACGTTGATTGTAACGTGTATACTGAGCCTTAGGGTCTCCATATGCATATCAGTCTGGCCATTAATCTCTGTATAATCAACTTTAGATCCAACAGAACTATGTAATACAACATTCTACCCCATCTATCCAATCGGGTAGGCCCTTGCCTTACATCACTGATGGTAGATCTAAAGGAGATTGTAACGTGTGTGTGCTTAAATCGGATCCAAACCTGGTCACTAACATCTCGTAAAAGCTTTGCCTTGTCATTTCAAAAGTAGGTTTTAATGTTTAATGCTCCAACTGGTGATAATATACCATTTGACGAAGGTCCTTGTTCAGGCACTTCCTGTTATGGGGTGACAACTGTTTTTTTTCAGTTGTGCTCAGGTGTTGTCATGTGGAGCCTACACACAGGCGTGGTGAGCCCATCCATTTATAGCAATGATGTGTATGTGAGGTGAATGAGAGGTAGCTGGAAGAGGGTCGAGGACATCAGCAGTGTCTGTGTGTTTGTGAG
>NW_017307344.1:346087-352328 GCF_000935625.1 Nanorana parkeri
TGTTTCGGATGCGCAGTGCTTTTAACAAGCTGTCACCCAGTGTAGGAATTATTTCTACCCTAATTATCCTGTAACTTTTTATGCAATTGGTAACAAAACCCAATTTGGGGTTTCTGTTGTTTCTTTTTGTGGCTAGTACATTTTGCCATAGATTATTAAATTCTCCCCCCACTAGTGGAATATATAAGTATGTGGAGTGAAAGCTCCAGCTCATTCCCACTGAGTACTTTCAGTTTTCTGAGTATGTAGACATTACATATGTTTGATATGTTCCGTGGTCAAAGTCATATAGAATCCAGGCGCAAGAAGGAATGGTTTGCCTGTCAGCTGACCACAATTACCAGCATGCCCTGGTCGATCTTTGTCAGTTGGAATACCCAACTGACCCATCTGTCTGCACTGAACACAAGTAACAGCGATGTAACATTGTGAAACTTCTACCTGGACAGAGTTGCAACATGATGACAGCTCTTGCAACATCATGACACTGCTGAAAGCACGTCTTGCCAGTAGATCGACCTGTTTTGTAACAGTAAAGCAGACTATAATGGTCTCTCAGGGATAATGACAGGGTTGTCTGATGAGATTTGTCTCAACTGTAAACATATGCTAGTATGGCCAGAATAAACAGGTTGGTGCCTGAAAACCATTAAGGTGCCCATACACTGCGAATTTCAGCTGGTTTTTGAGGAACCGGACGAAATTCGCAGTGTGCCGCTGTTGGCACCCTTTCGCCCGGCATCCCTCGAACAAATGATCGAAGGAGCCAGTTGGAAAGTCTTTGATCGATCAGTCGGGTGTTCTGACAGGTTTCGGCAGCCGCTGTATGTAAACAGGATTCCTAGATCGATGCGCTTAGTGTTGATGGAGCGATCGCGTCTATTTTTTCTGTTCAGCGCCCGGGTTAAAGGAAAAAATTATATCAGTGTATGGCCAACCTTAGAGGCTAAGTGGTATAATCAACATTTATTAGTGGTTTTCTGCAGGTCACCTTTAACTGTATACTAGTCACTGACATTATGTAACACTGTGACTGTGGTGTGACTCTGCAATTGTGGGCTTTCTGTTGGCTCAGGTTATATAAAGGAAACATTGAGGATGATGTGTTTTACATAAAAATTTTTATTTTTAACCTCTTGCCGTCCGCCCGTAGTAAAAAAAACGGACAGCCGCAAACAATGACACCATTGTTACACAGAAACAAGGCACGACAATAATCAACACAACAGTTAATGTGTTCCAGTGCGTATGGGTTAGGGATGCACTGCTGCCGATACCGAGTATTTGGGCGAGTACTCGTACTCTCCCAAATGCGCCCGATACCTGAGCTTCCGGTATCAGGAGGCAGGGGCGGCAAGTCATTTACATGCTGTCCAGCTGTCTGATTGGCTGCGAAGCCAGCTCCATGCTCCCCCATCACCTGGTGACAAAAGAACATGGAGACAGCTTCCCTGCTAATTGTGAAGCCGGGCGGCAAGTTATTACACGCTGCCCGGCTTCCTTAACGAGACTTCCGTTATCGGCAAGTACCGGGAAAAAAATATCGGTAATTGTTCTCGATACTGAAAAACCGGTATTGTTGCATCCCTAGTATGGGTTGATGTGCAGGTGGCCACATAGATGTCCATTCATGTGCATCTTGTTCAATTTTCATGTTGGTTTCATTTACTTTGACTTACAATACTGCGTATATATTGAAATTCTATGAAATGAAAGTGAAACAGCTGAATTTTGTGACCTTTCAAAACAGTATAAAGTAGGCTCAGTGTGAGTTTCTGCTAAGACCAGCCTGTGTGTGTTGTTACTTTAAGTATATGAATGTGGACTGGCAATGTGGTTTTTATTAATCATCTATTAAATATTTTCTTGTATATAATTGAAGCACACATTGGCTCACATGTTTATTACTAAAACTTCTTGTAGGCTGAAGAATGTCTCTAGGGCCTTCTCATTTTTCTTAGCTCTGGGTATGATTGTGTGACAAAGTAAAGTGTATCTGAACCCAAAAAAACAAAAATGTAATATATTTCAGCTTACCAATTCTTAGTTTTGTTAGTTTAAGCCTTTTTATTCTTTTCATCTGGTGATGTGGCCAGTAACACACTTCCTGGTATACACGGGTAGATTTTCAAATGAACAATCTTATGAAAAATGCCATCGGAACATTCGATAATGCCATCAGAGGCTTGCCGATTTGTCCTCCAAATGTCATTTGATTTTTGGTTTTATCTAACATTCTAGTTTCCGAGCTATAAAACCAAATTTACTGTTTAGACATTTTTTTAAATGGACACCATCCGTGATAAGAAAGCGTTACGAACATTTCAAAATCGATTTTAATTAGTTTGAAGTTCTAACCGTGTATACCAAGCTTTAGTTTTCTTAATTTAAGCCTTTATTATTTATTTTCAGCTGGTGATCTGACCAGTGACACACTTCCTGTCTTAAGGTGCCCATACACTGCACGATTATCGTACGATAATCGTATGCGATCGGTTTTTCGTACGATAATCGAGCAGTGTGAACGGAGACGTGCGACCGTTTCTACTGTACGGTCGCACGTCTTCTGTCGAACCAGCATGTTCGAAAACCTGCCGGGAATCGTACGATTCTTGGCTGGTTAGAACGGTGCTCGGAAGATAAATGCTGAACGGGCCGGTGTGCGCACGCGCACACTGCCCGTTCAGCATTGCGGTCATCGGAAGCCCACCCCTCAGGGGGGCGGGCTTGCGATGATCGAGAGTGCGATCTGCCTGGCCAAGATAGGCAGATCGTACGTTTTTTTAATCCCTTTACAACCATCGCAAGACTAAGGTCTTGCGATGGTTGTACAGTGTATGGCCACCTTTATGGTGGCTAAGCTCTATGGTGGAGCAAGGCCTCGTTCACACAGGTGGCATTCTCCACTGCTCGTCTAGGCATTCAGCAGGCAATACTGCTTTTGGGTTTTTATTATTCCAAGGTGGACTTTACATGGAATTACCACGTTTAGTGCATGGTTTGCGGAGTGGCCCCATTCACATCAACGGTTGTCCCATTCACATCAACGCCTGCTGAAAGTGACGTGCTGTCTGATTTTTGCTGCGCTGGCAATGTGTACAGCACTGACCGCCTGCAGTGCTAACCTGTCAATGTATCGCCGGGGAGCAGTAAAAAAGGCAGCTCAACCGCCTATTCCACCCTCGCCACTCCTGTGTGAATGAGGTCCACCGGATCCCACTTGGACAGCAGCATTGTCACCCTGTGGAGGGAAGTGTTAGATTTATTAGCAGATTTAGATATATTTGACTTGGAAATTAAAGCCGAACTCCAGCTAATTGTTTTTGCGCAGTTACAGCAACATTTTTTTTTTTTTATTTCCCTTTTGGGATAAAGGTTTTAAATAAATGAATAACTGTTAACCATTGTAATCACCCCTGCCAGTGTTGAATGGTTTTCTCAACCCTTTGCCTAGGGCTGCAACAACTAATCGGTTGAATCGATTATGAGAATAGTTGCCCACTATTCTCATTATCAATTAGGTGGGGGGGGATTTTGTATTATTATTAATGCAACCAATCAATTGAAAAAAATAATCAGGCAATTAATTGGTTATGAAAATAATCGTTAGCTGCAGCCCTACCTTTTTATCTGTCACTTTTGCTGCTTCCTCTGTTAAAGGGAGTTGAAAATCAACTGACTTACTGGCCGGATCAGCAGGTGAAAAAGGGAAAATGCTAAAACAGAAAACAAATGCAGCCACCACATCTTAGGATTGGTATGCTGCAATATATTACATTTTTGCGTTTAATTTTAACCCAGCCACTGAGTTCAATGTAGGTAATGGGGAACATATGCCAGCATTGACTGCAAGGGAAAATGCTCAAAAGTTTTTGGTGCATTGGCTTGCCTGTTTTGTGGGATTTTTCTAACTCTGTTATACATTGCCAGGTTGTAGACAGGCCTGTGTTCCTCATGTGTGCAGTGTAAAGGTCTTTGGCTCAAGTCAATCATTTTTTTTGTTTGTACTTTGACAAACTGGTAAGTTAAAGTTTTGTAACTGTAAATCTGCTGTCGCGTCTCTATGTAGTAGAGTTGGTTGTGTGCTGATTTCTTGTCGTTGTGTAGTAGATAGCGGAGATCTCTGTGTTGTGTAGTAGATAGCGGAGATCTCTGTGTAGTAGAGTTGGTTGTGTGCTGATTTTCTTGTCGTTGTGTAGTAGATAGCGGAGATCTCTGTGTAATAGATAGCGGAGATTCTCTTTGTAGTAGGGTTGGTTGTTTGTTGTTTTCTTGTCGTTGTGTAGTAGATAGCGGAGATCTCTGTGTAGTAGAGTTGGTTGTGTGCTGATTTCTTCTTGTTGTTGTGTAGTAGATAGCGGAGATCTCTGTGTAGTAGAGTTGGTTGTGTGCTGATTTCTTGTCGTTGTGTAGTAGATTTGGTTGTGTGCTGATTTCTTGTCGTGTAGTAGATAGCGGAGATCTCTGTGTAGTTGTGTGCTGATTTCTTGTCGTTGTGTAGTAGATAGCGGAGATCTCTGTGTAGTAGAGTTGATTGTGTGCTGATTTCTTGTCGTTGTGTAGTAGATAGCGGAGATCTCTGTGTAGTAGAGTTGGTTGTGTGCTGATTTGTCGTTGTGTAGTAGATAGCGGAGATCTCTGTGTAGAGTTGGTTGTGTGCTGATTTCTTGTTGTTGTGTATGTGTAGTAGATAGCAGAGATAGTTAACATATTTAATCAGTGGTCATGAGGGTGTTTCAGCATAATCACATGATCATTTGGAATTCCCTATTTCTCTGCATTTTTTTAAACATTCATACCAATTGCGTCTTCATGTTCTTATATTATTAGCTTATACATCTGACCTTTTTAGTGCTGTGAGATTTATATTGTTGTTGGTTGCAGTGACCTAGGGTAGTCACAAGGCTGTTTGATCAAGTGCACAATGAAGCAGCTCATTTCAATAGTGGTGTTTAGTGGTTAAAGGGCCAGTACCGTGCGATAACATAAACATGTTCACTGAGCTTACTAGCATGTAATCATCTGTGTGCAGGGAAATATGCCAACAGGATGTTCATAAAGACTGCCTTTTTCTGTGTTGGTCAAAATCCATTGCCTTCTCTCACATACTTTAAAATGAGATGACTGTAAGCAGTGAAATTATAACAGACCTTGTAATCGACTGACGTCATTCTAAGGGCCAGTTCACACCATATGCAGTTGTGATGCAGTCCGTTTATTTGACCGCTGCAGTCAAAATACATCACAATGCTTTCCTATGGGCTTCCTTTACACCATTGCAGTGTGAATAAAGCACAATGCTTTCCTATGGGCTTTCTTGTGCTTTATTCACACCATTGCAAGGTTTCTTGTGCTTTATTCACACCATTGCAGTGCAATGGTGTGAATAAAGCACAAGAAAGCCCATAGGAAAGCATTGTGATGTATTTTGACTGCAGTGGTCAAATAAACTGACTGGATCACAACTGCATTTGGTGTGAACTGGCCCTTATATGTTCTCAATTGAGGTGAGAGTATGTGAAATGAATGTAATCCTGAAACCTTAAGATTTTGATTATAGATTTTTTTTGGGGTGGTTTTTCTGGCTCTTACTGACGCCTTACCCTCACCTTCCTCATCACTGGGCCATCCTTCCAATGAGGTTGTGGGGAATGCAGAGCAGGCCAAATCTCGCAAGAAGACAGTCCATTGCAAGAGTGTCTCATGAGATTTTTGGCTGCTCTGCAATCCCCACAATATCGCTGGATGGAGTATGTTGTCACTCCAAGAATACAAGTCTTTCTGTGATTGGAGAGGAGGGGGCATGTATGTGACATCATCTCTCCCTTATTCAAAGAATGCTTTGTGTTCTTTCAGATAAATACAAGTCAACCTACCTATTTCTATTGGTATAGGTTTTCCTTATTGAGATTTCTGTGCCAAGCTCCGTACATTCACCTTTTTACATATTCTTAAGCAGTAAATGACCTCTGTAGCTGCAGCCACTGTGGAGTAATTCTCAAAGATCAAAGCTGAGCGTCTGTCTCCCAACTGCCAGTCCCTGCTGGCTCAGGAAGCAAGGGAAGAAGAGTTGTGATTTCACTGCCTCTGTTGTAAATGTTCAGGGCCCATTCTCACCTATCCCCAATGCATCATACACGCCTTGGTGCTGTGAGACGCCATTTACTTTCAATAGTATTTCAATGCACTATAACGCATGGTAACGCAGTACCTTGTGTTGTGATGTGTTAAAGATAATGGT